>NW_028123039.1:0-208430 GCF_965194805.1 Balaenoptera borealis | reverse complement strand
GCTTCAGGCCCTGTTCTGGTTCCGGGGGGGAGGATGAGCCTGTGGTTAATTCTTCTTCCTGATGGGAAAATAGAGTGACCTGTGCCTGTCCCAACACCAAGAGCTAGTCTCTCACTGGTTCCCCGTCTACCCGTTCATCCTCAGGACAAATTGCAACCTGTACGGAACAGGAGGTTAAAGGTGCTGATGCTCCAAGTAGGGAGATTGTTAGTAAAGCGGATGGAATGGCAAACCCGGGCACAAGGAGAAGAGAAATGAGGTGCGTTTTAGAAACCTTTCCCCATCACATGGTGTACCATCATTTTGTTTTCTCATGCATGTTTTCGATGTAGGAAGATGCCCTTGAACCTGGAGATTTGGGACCCATGCGATGGGTACCACGCAGTATTACTTTAAAGGGTCTGCGTTTGCTCACCCAACCTCACCAAACCTCTCAGCCCCAAGAGTGTCCACCCTTATGTCTCATCCAGCTGTGGGTCTAGATATGGTCAATCCAGGTTGCATCACAGCCCCTGAACGCATTGTGTAAGAATTTCTCTCTCTTTCACTGTCTTTGTTTCATGGGTTTTTCAAAGTAATTTATTTTTATACTGGGGTTTAGCTGCTTTTCACTGCTGTGTTTATGCCGCTTTACACCCACTTGACACACTAACAGAGAGATATCAATACATAGGTTTTACGATTATTACTAGTCAGATATATTCTTGTGCGGTGAATAGGGCGTGTTGAGTCCAGTTCTCTGAGCAAGGAGTAGGTCTTGTCTATTACATATTGGGTTTATGGAACGGTATCTGAGCTAATTTGAAACCCTTGTTTGATGTATCACCCCACCTCACCTTTCCCGTTAAGCAGCCATACTGTGTTTTCTGCATGTGTGACTCTGTTCTGTTTTGTAATTCAGTTCAAGTGTAACGGTTTTTACAGTCCCTCTACAAGTGATACCTTATGAGAAGTGTCCTTTTCTGTGTGACTTATTTCACTTAGAATCGTCGTACCTAAATCCACTCATCATGCTGCTACTAGCCTTATGACATTGATTTCATGGCTGAGTGATATTCCATTGTACATAAGGACCACAACTTCTTTATCCATTTTTCTCTTTCCTGGGATATTGAAGGTGGAATGAAGTGGAGGTCCTTGTCAACAGAGCAGCCCTAAACTTTGGGGTGCTTGTGTCTTGCTAATTTTTCATTTTCCCAATTTATACCCCCATGAGTGGAAGTGCCCTATGCTCTCTAAGCTGTGTTTTTTAGATGTTTCAGGACACACCGTACACTTCTCCAGAGTGGCTGTTGGCAATTTACATCCCGCCCATCAGTGTAGCAAGGCTCCCATTTCTCCATGGCCTGTCTTGCATTTCTGGTTTTGAGACTTTTTTCAGCATGGCCTTTTTGACCGATGGGTAGCGAGTCTTCTTTGTAGCCCTGATTTGCCTTTCCAGGTTGCTTGGTTGGCCAAAAAGGGCGTATGCGTTTTTTCCTGAATATATTCAGGAAAAAACGCATACGCCCTTTTTGGCCAAGGGCATCATTGTCAACGTTTTGCCGCTTTTCATGTGCTTTAAAGGCGATTCGAATCTACCTCTTGAAATCTGTGTCCTGCATTTCTGCCTTGATTTCAAATCCTCTTCTTTGCCTTCCCTCAATATATTTGTGGACGAGAGTTATCATTTATAACTCTGAAGGTTTGGGAATTGCAGTGCCCTGAAACTCCATTTTACAACTCGCTTTTTTGGGAGCTGGCCGCAAAAGCGCAGGATGGCTTCAGGCCCTGTTCTGGTTCCGGGGGGGATGATGAGCCTGTGGTTAATTCTTCTTCCTGATGGGAAAATAGAGTGACCTGTGCCTGTGCCAACACCAAGAGCTAGTCTCTCACTGGTTCCCCGTCTACCCGTTCATCCTCAGGACAAATTGCAACCTGTACGGAACAGGAGGTTAAAGGTGCTGATGCTCCAAGTAGGGAGATTGTTAGTAAAGCGGATGGAATGGCGAACCCGGGCACAAGGAGAAGAGAAATGAGGTGCGTTTTAGAAACCTTTCCCCATCACACGGTGTACCATCTTTTTATTTTCTCATGCATGTTTTCGATGTAGGAAGATGCCCTTGAACCTGGAGATTTGGGACCCATGCGATGGGTAGCACGCAGTATTACTTTAAAGGGTCTGCGTTTGCTCACCCAACCTCACCAAACCTCTCAGCCCCAAGAGTGTCCACCCTTATGTCTCATCCAGCTGTGGGTCTAGATATGGTCAATCCAGGTTGCATCACAGCCCCTGAACGCATTGTGTAAGAATTTCTCTCTCTTTCACTGTCTTTGTTTCATGGGTTTTTCAAAGTAATTTATTTTTATAATGGGGTTTAGCTGCTTTTCACTGCTGTGTTTATGCCGCTTTACACCCACTTGACACACTAACAGAGAGATATCAATACATAGATTTTAAGATTATTACTAGTCAGATATATTCTTGTGTGGTGAATAGGGCGTGTTGAGTCCAGTTCTCTGAGCAAGGAGTAGGTCTTGTCTATTACATATTGGGTTTATGGAACGGTATCTGAGCTAATTTGAAACCCTTGTTTTATGTATCACCCCACCTCACCTTTCCCGTTAAGCAGCCAGAGTGTGTTTTCTGCATGTGTGACTCTGTTCTGTTTTGTAATTCAGTTCAAGTGTAACGGTTTTTACAGTCCCTCTATAAGTGATACCTTATGAGAAGTGTCCTTTTCTGTGTGACTTATTTCACTTAGAATCGTCGTATCTAAATCCACTCATCATGCTGCTACTAGCCTTATGACATTGATTTCATGGCTGAGTGATATTCCATTGTACATAAGGACCACAACTTCTTTATCCATTTTTCTCTTTCCTGGGATATTGAAGGTGGAATGAAGTGGAGGTCCTTGTCAACAGAGCAGCCCTAAACTTTGGGGTGCTTGTGTCTTGCTAATTTTTCATTTTCCCAATTTATACCCCCATGAGTGGAAGTGCCCTATGCTCTCTAAGCTGTGTTTTTTAGATGTTTCAGGACACACCGTACACTTCTCCAGAGTGGCTGTTGGCAATTTACATCCCGCCCATCAGTGTAGCAAGGCTCCCATTTCTCCATGGCCTGTCCTGCATTTCTGGTTTTGAGACATTTTTCAGCATGGCCCTTTTGACCGATGGGTAGCGAGTCTTCTTTGTAGCCCTGATTTGCCTTTCCAGGTTGCTTGGTTGGCCAAAAAGGGCGTATGCGTTTTTTCCTGAATATATTCAGGAAAAAACGCATACGCCCTTTTTGGCCAAGGGCATCATTGTCAACGTTTTGCCGCTTTTCATGTGCTTTAAAGGCGATTCGAATCTACCTCCTGAAATCTGTTTCCTGCATTTCTGCCTTGATTTCAAATCCTCTTCTTTGCCTTCCCTCAATATATTTGTGGACGAGAGTTATCATTTATAACTCTGCAGGTTTGGGAATTGCAGTGCCCTGAAGCTCCATTTTACAACTCGCTTTTTTGGGAGCTGGCCGCAAAAGCGCAGGATGGCTTCAGGCCCTGTTCTGGTTCCGGGGGGGAGGATGAGCCTGTGGTTAATTCTTCTTCCTGATGGGAAAATAGAGTGACCTGTGCCTGTCCCAACACCAAGAGCTAGTCTCTCACTGGTTCCCCGTCTACCCGTTCATCCTCAGGACAAATTGCAACCTGTACGGAACAGGAGGTTAAAGGTGCTGATGCTCCAAGTAGGGAGATTGTTAGTAAAGCGGCTGGAATGGCAAACCCGGGCACAAGGAGAAGAGAAATGAGGTGCGTTTTAGAAACCTTTCCCCATCACATGGTGTACCATCTTTTTGTTTTCTCATGCATGTTTTCGATGTAGGAAGATGCCCTTGAACCTGGAGATTTGGGACCCATGCGATGGGTACCACGCAGTATTACTTTAAAGGGTCTGCGTTTGCTCACCCAACCTCACCAAACCTCTCAGCCCCAAGAGTGTCCACCCTTATGTCTCATCCAGCTGTGGGTCTAGATATGGTCAATCCAGGTTGCATCACAGCCCCTGAACGCATTGTGTAAGAATTTCTCTCTCTTTCACTGTCTTTGTTTCATGGGTTTTTCAAAGTAATTTATTTTTATAATGGGGTTTAGCTGCTTTTCACTGCTGTGTTTATGCCGCTTTACACCCACTTGACACACTAACAGAGAGATATCAATACATAGGTTTTAAGATTATTACTAGTCAGATATATTCTTGTGCGGTGAATAGGGCGTGTTGAGTCCAGTTCTCTGAGCAAGGAGTAGGTCTTGTCTATTACATATTGGGTTTATGGAACGGTATCTGAGCTAATTTGAAACCCTTGTTTTATGTATCACCCCACCTTACCCTTCCCGTTAAGCAGCCATAGTGTGTTTTCTGCATGTGTGACTCTGTTCTGTTTTGTAATTCAGTTCAAGTGTAACGGTTTTTACAGTCCCTCTATAAGTGATACCTTATGAGAAGTGTCCTTTTCTGTGTGACTTATGTCACTTAGAATCGTCGTACCTAAATCCACTCATCATGCTGCTACTAGCCTTATGACATTGATTTCATGGCTGAGTGATATTCCATTGTACATAAGGACCACAACTTCTTTATCCATTTTTCTCTCTCCTGGGATATTGAAGGTGGAATGAAGTGGAGGTCCTTGTCAACAGAGCAGCCCTAAACTTTCGGGTGCTTGTGTTTTGCTGATTTTTCATTTTCCCAATTTATACCCCCATGAGTGGAAGTGCCCTATGCTCTCTAAGCTGTGTTTTTTAGATGTTTCAGGACACACCGTACACTTCTCCAGAGTGGCTGTTGGCAATTTACATCCCGCCCATCAGTGTAGCAAGGCTCCCATTTCTCCATGGCCTGTCCTGCATTTCTGGTTTTGAGACTTTTTTCAGCATGGCCCTTTTGACCGATGGGTAGCGAGTCTTCTTTGTAGCCCTGATTTGCCTTTCCAGGTTGCTTGGTTGGCCAAAAAGGGCGTATGCGTTTTTTCCTGAATATATTCAGGAAAAAACGCATACGCCCTTTTTGGCCAAGGGCATCATTGTCAACGTTTTGCCGCTTTTCATGTGCTTTAAAGGCGATTCGAATCTACCTCCTGAAATCTGTTTCCTGCATTTCTGCCTTGATTACAAATCCTCTTCTTTGCCTTCCCTCAATATATTTGTGGACGAGAGTTATCATTTATAACTCTGCAGGTTTGGGAATTGCAGTGCCCTGAAGCTCCATTTTACAACTCGCTTTTTTGGGAGCTGGCCGCAAAAGCGCAGGATGGCTTCAGGCCCTGTTCTGGTTCCGGGGGGGAGGATGAGCCTGTGGTTAATTCTTCTTCCTGATGGGAAAATAGAGTGACCTGTGCCTGTCCCAACACCAAGAGCTAGTCTCTCACTGGTTCCCCGTCTACCCTTTCATCCTCAGGACAAATTGCCACCTGTACGGAACAGGAGGTTAAAGGTGCTGATGCTCCAAGTAGGGAGATTGTTAGTAAAGCGGCTGGAATGGCAAACCCGGGCACAAGGAGAAGAGAAATGAGGTGCGTTTTAGAAACCTTTCCCCATCACACGGTGTACCATCTTTTTATTTTCTCATGCATGTTTTCGATGTAGGAAGATGCCCTTGAACCTGGAGATTTGGGACCCATGCGATGGGTAGCACGCAGTATTACTTTAAAGGGTCTGCGTTTGCTCACCCAACCTCACCAAACCTCTCAGCCCCAAGAGTGTCCACCCTTATGTCTCATCCAGCTGTGGGTCTAGATATGGTCAATCCAGGTTGCATCACAGCCCCTGAACGCATTGTGTAAGAATTTCTCTCTCTTTCACTGTCTTTGTTTCATGGGTTTTTCAAAGTAATTTATTTTTATAATGGGGTTTAGCTGCTTTTCACTGCTGTGTTTATGCCGCTTTACACCCACTTGACACACTAACAGAGAGATATCAATACATAGATTTTAAGATTATTACTAGTCAGATATATTCTTGTGTGGTGAATAGGGCGTGTTGAGTCCAGTTCTCTGAGCAAGGAGTAGGTCTTGTCTATTACATATTGGGTTTATGGAACGGTATCTGAGCTAATTTGAAACCCTTGTTTTATGTATCACCCCACCTCACCTTTCCCGTTAAGCAGCCAGAGTGTGTTTTCTGCATGTGTGACTCTGTTCTGTTTTGTAATTCAGTTCAAGTGTAACGGTTTTTACAGTCCCTCTATAAGTGATACCTTATGAGAAGTGTCCTTTTCTGTGTGACTTATTTCACTTAGAATCGTCGTATCTAAATCCACTCATCATGCTGCTACTAGCCTTATGACATTGATTTCATGGCTGAGTGATATTCCATTGTACATAAGGACCACAACTTCTTTATCCATTTTTCTCTCTCCTGGGATATTGAAGGTGGAATGAAGTGGAGGTCCTTGTCAACAGAGCAGCCCTAAACTTTCGGGTGCTTGTGTTTTGCTGATTTTTCATTTTCCCAATTTATACCCCCATGAGTGGAAGTGCCCTATGCTCTCTAAGCTGTGTTTTTTAGATGTTTCAGGACACACCGTACACTTCTCCAGAGTGGCTGTTGGCAATTTACATCCCGCCCATCAGTGTAGCAAGGCTCCCATTTCTCCATGGCCTGTCCTGCATTTCTGGTTTTGAGACTTTTTTCAGCATGGCCCTTTTGACCGATGGGTAGCGAGTCTTCTTTGTAGCCCTGATTTGCCTTTCCAGGTTGCTTGGTTGGCCAAAAAGGGCGTATGCGTTTTTTCCTGAATATATTCAGGAAAAAACGCATACGCCCTTTTTGGCCAAGGGCATCATTGTCAACGTTTTGCCGCTTTTCATGTGCTTTAAAGGCGATTCAAATCTACCTCCTGAAATCTGTTTCCTGCATTTCTGCCTTGATTACAAATCCTCTTCTTTGCCTTCCCTCAATATATTTGTGGACGAGAGTTATCATTTATAACTCTGCAGGTTTGGGAATTGCAGTGCCCTGAAGCTCCATTTTACAACTCGCTTTTTTGGGAGCTGGCCGCAAAAGCGCAGGATGGCTTCAGGCCCTGTTCTGGTTCCGGGGGGGAGGATGAGCCTGTGGTTAATTCTTCTTCCTGATGGGAAAATAGAGTGACCTGTGCCTGTCCCAACACCAAGAGCTAGTCTCTCACTGGTTCCCCGTCTACCCGTTCATCCTCAGGACAAATTGCCACCTGTACGGAACAGGAGGTTAAAGGTGCTGATGCTCCAAGTAGGGAGATTGTTAGTAAAGCGGCTGGAATGGCAAACCCGGGCACAAGGAGAAGAGAAATGAGGTGCGTTTTAGAAACCTTTCCCCATCACATGGTGTACCATCTTTTTGTTTTCTCATGCATGTTTTCGATGTAGGAAGATGCCCTTGAACCTGGAGATTTGGGACCCATGCGATGGGTACCACGCAGTATTACTTTAAAGGGTCTGCGTTTGCTCACCCAACCTCACCAAACCTCTCAGCCCCAAGAGTGTCCACCCTTATGTCTCATCCAGCTGTGGGTCTAGATATGGTCAATCCAGGTTGCATCACAGCCCCTGAACGCATTGTGTAAGTATTTCTCTCTCTTTCACTGTCTTTGTTTCATGGGTTTTTCGAAGTAATTTATTTTTATACTGGGGTTTAGCTGCTTTTCACTGCTGTGTTTATGCCGCTTTACACCCACTTGACACACTAACAGAGAGATATAAATACATAGGTTTTAAGATTATTACTAGTCAGATATATTCTTGTGCGGTGAATAGGGCGTGTTGAGTCCAGTTCTCTGAGCAAGGAGTAGGTCTTGTCTATTACATATTGGGTTTATGGAACGGTATCTGAGCTAATTTGAAACGCTTGTTTTATGTATCACCCCACCTCACCTTTCCCGTTAAGCAGCCATAGTGTGTTTTCTGCATGTGTGACTCTGTTCTGTTTTGTAATTCAGTTCAAGTGTAACGGTTTTTACATTCCCTCTATAAGTGATACCTTATGAGAAGTGTCCTTTTCTGTGTGACTTATTTCACTTAGAATCGTCGAACCTAAATCCACTCATCATGCTGCTACTAGCCTTATGACATTGATTTCATGGCTGAGTGATATTCCATTGTACATAAGGACCACAACTTCTTTATCCATTTTTCTCTTTCCTGGGATATTGAAGGTGGAATGAAGTGGAGGTCCTTGTCAACAGAGCAGCCCTCAACTTTGGGGTGCTTGTGTCTTGCTGATTTTTCATTTTCCCAATTTATACCCCCATGAGTGGAAGTGCCCTATGCTCTCTAAGCTGTGTTTTTTAGATGTTTCAGGACACACCGTACACTTCTCCAGAGTGGCTGTTGGCAATTTACATCCCGCCCATCAGTGTAGCAAGGCTCCCATTTCTCCATGGCCTGTCCTGCATTTCTGGTTTTGAGACTTTTTTCAACATGGCCCTTTTGACAGATGGGTAGCGAGTCTTCTTTGTAGCGCTGATTTGCCTTTCCAGGTTGCTTGGTTGGCCAAAAAGGGCGTATGCGTTTTTTCCTGAATATATTCAGGAAAAAACGCATACGCCCTTTTTGGCCAAGGGCATCATTGTCAACGTTTTGCCGCTTTTCATGTGCTTTAAAGGCGATTCGAATCTACCTCCTGGAATCTGTTTCCTGCAAATCTGCCTTGATTTCAAATCCTCTTCTTTGCCTTCCCTCAGTATATTTGTGGACGAGAGTTATGATTTATAACTCTGCAGGTTTGTGAATTGCAGTGCCCTGAAGCTCCATTTTACAACTCGCTTTTTTGGGAGCTGGCCGCAAAAGCGCAGGATGGCTTCAGGCCCTGTTCTGGTTCCGGGGGGGGGGGGGGAGGATGAGCCTGTGGTTAATTCTTCTTCCTGATGGGAAAATAGAGTGACCTGTTCCTGTCCCAACAACAAGAGGTAGTCTCTCACTGGTTCCCCATCTTCCCGTTCAGCCTCAGGACAAATTGCAACCTGTACGGAACAGGAGGTTAAAGGTGCTGATGCTCCAAGTAGGGAGATTGTTAGTAAAGCGGCTGGAATGGCGACCCCGGGCACAAGGAGAAGAGAAATGAGGTGCGTTTTAGAAACCTTTCCCCATCACATGGTGTACCATCTTTTTGTTTTCTCATGCATGTTTTCGATGTAGGAAGATGTCCTTGAACCTGGAGATTTGGGACCCATGCAATGGGTACCACGCAGTATTACTTTAAAGGGTCTGCGTTTGCTCACCCAACCTCACCAAACCTCTCAGCCCCAAGAGTGTCCACCCTTATGTCTCATCCAGCTGTGGGTCTAGATATGGTCAATCCAGGTTGCATCACAGCCCCTGAACGCATTGTGTAAGAATTTCTCTCTCTTTCACTGTCTTTGTTTCATGGGTTTTTCGAAGTAATTTATTTTTATACTGGGGTTTAGCTGCTTTTCACTGCTGTGTTTATGCCGCTTTACACCCACTTGACACACTAACAGAGAGATATCAATACATAGGTTTTAAGATTATTACTAGTCAGATATATTCTTGTGCGGTGAATAGGGCGTGTTGAGTCCAGTTCTCTGAGCAAGGAGTAGGTCTTGTCTATTACATATTGGGTTTATGGAACGGTATCTGAGCTAATTTGAAACCCTTGTTTTATGTATCACCCCACCTCACCTTTCCCGTTAAGCAGCCATAGTGTGTTTTCTGCATGTGTGACTCTGTTCTGTTTTGTAATTCAGTTCAAGTGTAACGGTTTTTACATTCCCTCTATAAGTGATACCTTATGAGAAGTGTCCTTTTCTGTGTGACTTATTTCACTTAGAATCGTCGAACCTAAATCCACTCATCATGCTGCTACTAGCCTTATGACATTGATTTCATGGCTGAGTGATATTCCATTGTACATAAGGACCACAACTTCTTTATCCATTTTTCTCTTTCCTGGGATATTGAAGGTGGAATGAAGTGGAGGTCCTTGTCAACAGAGCAGCCCTCAACTTTGGGGTGCTTGTGTCTTGCTGATTTTTCATTTTCCCAATTTATACCCCCATGAGTGGAAGTGCCCTATGCTCTCTAAGCTGTGTTTTTTAGATGTTTCAGGACACACCGTACACTTCTCCAGAGTGGCTGTTGGCAATTTACATCCCGCCCATCAGTGTAGCAAGGCTCCCATTTCTCCATGGCCTGTCCTGCATTTATGGTTTTGAGACTTTTTTCAGCATGGCCCTTTTGACAGATGGGTAGCGAGTCTTCTTTGTAGCGCTGATTTGCCTTTCCAGGTTGCTTGGTTGTCCAAAAAGGGCGTATGCGTTTTTTCCTGAATATATTCAGGAAAAAACGCATACGCCCTTTTTGGCCAAGGGCATCATTGTCAACGTTTTGCTGCTTTTCATGTGCTTTAAAGGCGATTCGAATCTACCTCCTGGAATCTGTTTCCTGCAAATCTGCCTTGATTTCAAATCCTCTTCTTTGCCTTCCCTCAGTATATTTGTGGACGAGAGTTATGATTTATAACTCTGCAGGTTTGTGAATTGCAGTGCCCTGAAGCTCCATTTTACAACTCGCTTTTTTGGGAGCTGGCCGCAAAAGCGCAGGATGGCTTCAGGCCCTGTTCTGGTTCCCGGGGGGTGGATGAGCCTGTGGTTAATTCTTCTTCCTGATGGGAAGATAGAGTGACCTGTGCCTGTCCCAACACCATGAGCTAGTCTCTCACTGGTTCCCCGTCTACCCGTTCATCCTCAGGACAAATTGCAACCTGTACGGAACAGGAGGTTAAAGGTGCTGATGCTCCAAGTAGGGAGATTGTTAGTAAAGCGGCTGGAATGGCGAACCCGGGCACAAGGAGAAGAGAAATGAGGTGCGTTTTAGAAACCTTTCCCCATCACATGGTGTACCATCATTTTGTTTTCTCATGCATGTTTTCGATGTAGGAAGATGTCCTTGAACCTGGAGATTTGGGACCCATGCGATGGGTACCACGCAGTATTACTTTAAAGGGTCTGCGTTTGCTCACCCAACCTCACCAAACCTCTCAGCCCCAAGAGTGTCCACCCTTATGTCTCATCCAGCTGTGGGTCTAGATATGGTCAATCCAGGTTGCATCACAGCCCCTGAACGCATTGTGTAAGAATTTCTCTCTCTTTCACTGTCTTTGTTTCATGGGTTTGTAAAAGTAATTTATTTTTATAATGGGGTTTAGCTGCTTTTCACTGCTGTGTTTATGCTGCTTTACACCCACTTGACACACTAACAGAGAGATATCAATACATAGGTTTTAAGATTATTACTAGTCAGATATATTCTTGTGTGGTGAATAGGGCGTGTTGAGTCCAGTTCTCTGAGCAAGGAGTAGGTCTTGTCTATTACATATTGGGTTTATGGAACGGTATCTGAGCTAATTTGAAACCCTTGTTTTATGTATCACCCCACCTCACCTTTCCCTTTAAGCAGCCATAGTGTGTTTTCTGCATGTGTGACTCTGTTCTGTTTTGTAATTCAGTTCAAGTGTAACGGTTTTTACATTCCCTCTATAAGTGATACCTTATGAGAAGTGTCCTTTTCTGTGTGACTTATTTCACTTAGAATCGTCGTACCTAAATCCACTCATCATGCTGCTACTAGCCTTATGACATTGATTTCATGGCTGAGTGATATTCCATTGTACATAGGGACCACAACTTCTTTATCCATTTTTCTCTTTCCTGGGATATTGAAGGTGGAATGAAGTGGAGGTCCTTGTCAACAGAGCAGCCCTAAACTTTCGGGTGCTTGTGTCTTGCTGATTTTTCATTTTCCCAATTTATACCCCCATGAGTGGAAGTGCCCTATGCTCTCTAAGCTGTGTTTTTTAGATGTTTCAAGACACACCGTACACTTCTCCAGAGTGGCTGTTGGCAATTTACATCGTGCCCATCAGTGTAGCAAGGCTCCCATTTCTCCATGGCCTGTCCTGCATTTCTGGTTTTGAGACTTTTTTCAGCATGGCCCTTTTGACCGATGGGTAGCGAGTCTTCTTTGTAGCCCTGATTTGCCTTTCCAGGTTGCTTGGTTGGCCAAAAAGGGCGTATGGGTTTTTTCCTGAATATATTCAGGAAAAAACCCATACGCCCTTTTTGGCCAAGGGCATCATTGTCAACGTTTTGCCGCTTTTCATGTGCTTTAAAGGCGATTCGAATCTACCTCCTGAAATCTGTTTCCTGCAATTCTGCCTTGATTTCAAATCCTCTTCTTTGCCTTCCCTCAATATATTTGTGGACGAGAGTTATCATTTATAACTCTGCAGGTTTGGGAATTGCAGTGCCCTGAAACTCCATTTTACAACTCGCTTTTTTGGGAGCTGGCCACAAAAGCGCAGGATGGCTTCAGGCCCTGTTCTGGTTCCGGGGGGGAGGATGAGCCTGTGGTTAATTCTTCTTCCTGATGGGAAAATAGAGTGACCTGTGCCTCTCCCAACACCAAGAGCTAGTCTCTCACTGGTTCCCCGTCTACCCGTTCATCCTCAGGACAAATTGCAACCTGTACGGAACAGGAGGTTAAAGGTGCTGATGCTCCAAGTAGGGAGATTGTTAGTAAAGCGGATGGAATGGCGAACCCGGACACAAGGAGAAGAGAAATGAGGTGCGTTTTAGAAACCTTTCCCCATCACATGGTGTACCATCTTTTTGTTTTCTCATGCATGTTTTCGATGTAGGAAGATGCCCTTGAACCTGGAGATTTGGGACCCATGCGATGGGTACCACACAGTATTACTTTAAAGGGTCTGCGTTTGCTCACCCAACCTCACCAAACCTCTCAGCCGCAACAGTGTCCACCCTTATGTCTCATCCAGCTGTGGGTCTAGATATGGTCAATCCAGGTTGCATCACAGCCCCTGAACGCATTGTGTAAGTATTTCTCTCTCTTTCACTGTCTTTGTTTCATGGGTTTTTCGAAGTAATTTATTTTTATACTGGGGTTTAGCTGCTTTTCACTGCTGTGTTTATGCCGCTTTACACCCACTTGACACACTAACAGAGAGATATAAATACATAGGTTTTAAGATTATTACTAGTCAGATATATTCTTGTGCGGTGAATAGGGCGTGTTGAGTCCAGTTCTCTGAGCAAGGAGTAGGTCTTGTCTATTACATATTGGGTTTATGGAACGGTATCTGAGCTAATTTGAAACGCTTGTTTTATGTATCACCCCACCTCACCTTTCCCGTTAAGCAGCCATAGTGTGTTTTCTGCATGTGTGACTCTGTTCTGTTTTGTAATTCAGTTCAAGTGTAACGGTTTTTACATTCCCTCTATAAGTGATACCTTATGAGAAGTGTCCTTTTCTGTGTGACTTATTTCACTTAGAATCGTCGAACCTAAATCCACTCATCATGCTGCTACTAGCCTTATGACATTGATTTCATGGCTGAGTGATATTCCATTGTACATAAGGACCACAACTTCTTTATCCATTTTTCTCTTTCCTGGGATATTGAAGGTGGAATGAAGTGGAGGTCCTTGTCAACAGAGCAGCCCTCAACTTTGGGGTGCTTGTGTCTTGCTGATTTTTCATTTTCCCAATTTATACCCCCATGAGTGGAAGTGCCCTATGCTCTCTAAGCTGTGTTTTTTAGATGTTTCAGGACACACCGTACACTTCTCCAGAGTGGCTGTTGGCAATTTACATCCCGCCCATCAGTGTAGCAAGGCTCCCATTTCTCCATGGCCTGTCCTGCATTTCTGGTTTTGAGACTTTTTTCAGCATGGCCCTTTTGACAGATGGGTAGCGAGTCTTCTTTGTAGCGCTGATTTGCCTTTCCAGGTTGCTTGGTTGGCCAAAAAGGGCGTATGCGTTTTTTCCTGAATATATTCAGGAAAAAACGCATACGCCCTTTTTGGCCAAGGGCATCATTGTCAACGTTTTGCCGCTTTTCATGTGCTTTAAAGGCGATTCGAATCTACCTCCTGGAATCTGTTTCCTGCAAATCTGCCTTGATTTCAAATCCTCTTCTTTGCCTTCCCTCAGTATATTTGTGGACGAGAGTTATGATTTATAACTCTGCAGGTTTGTGAATTGCAGTGCCCTGAAGCTCCATTTTACAACTCGCTTTTTTGGGAGCTGGCCGCAAAAGCGCAGGATGGCTTCAGGCCCTGTTCTGGTTCCGGGGGGGGGGGGAGGATGAGCCTGTGGTTAATTCTTCTTCCTGATGGGAAAATAGAGTGACCTGTTCCTGTCCCAACAACAAGAGGTAGTCTCTCACTGGTTCCCCATCTTCCCGTTCAGCCTCAGGACAAATTGCAACCTGTACGGAACAGGAGGTTAAAGGTGCTGATGCTCCAAGTAGGGAGATTGTTAGTAAAGCGGCTGGAATGGCGACCCCGGGCACAAGGAGAAGAGAAATGAGGTGCGTTTTAGAAACCTTTCCCCATCACATGGTGTACCATCTTTTTGTTTTCTCATGCATGTTTTCGATGTAGGAAGATGTCCTTGAACCTGGAGATTTGGGACCCATGCAATGGGTACCACGCAGTATTACTTTAAAGGGTCTGCGTTTGCTCACCCAACCTCACCAAACCTCTCAGCCCCAAGAGTGTCCACCCTTATGTCTCATCCAGCTGTGGGTCTAGATATGGTCAATCCAGGTTGCATCACAGCCCCTGAACGCATTGTGTAAGAATTTCTCTCTCTTTCACTGTCTTTGTTTCATGGGTTTTTCGAAGTAATTTATTTTTATACTGGGGTTTAGCTGCTTTTCACTGCTGTGTTTATGCCGCTTTACACCCACTTGACACACTAACAGAGAGATATCAATACATAGGTTTTAAGATTATTACTAGTCAGATATATTCTTGTGCGGTGAATAGGGCGTGTTGAGTCCAGTTCTCTGAGCAAGGAGTAGGTCTTGTCTATTACATATTGGGTTTATGGAACGGTATCTGAGCTAATTTGAAACCCTTGTTTTATGTATCACCCCACCTCACCTTTCCCGTTAAGCAGCCATAGTGTGTTTTCTGCATGTGTGACTCTGTTCTGTTTTGTAATTCAGTTCAAGTGTAACGGTTTTTACATTCCCTCTATAAGTGATACCTTATGAGAAGTGTCCTTTTCTGTGTGACTTATTTCACTTAGAATCGTCGAACCTAAATCCACTCATCATGCTGCTACTAGCCTTATGACATTGATTTCATGGCTGAGTGATATTCCATTGTACATAAGGACCACAACTTCTTTATCCATTTTTCTCTTTCCTGGGATATTGAAGGTGGAATGAAGTGGAGGTCCTTGTCAACAGAGCAGCCCTCAACTTTGGGGTGCTTGTGTCTTGCTGATTTTTCATTTTCCCAATTTATACCCCCATGAGTGGAAGTGCCCTATGCTCTCTAAGCTGTGTTTTTTAGATGTTTCAGGACACACCGTACACTTCTCCAGAGTGGCTGTTGGCAATTTACATCCCGCCCATCAGTGTAGCAAGGCTCCCATTTCTCCATGGCCTGTCCTGCATTTCTGGTTTTGAGACTTTTTTCAGCATGGCCCTTTTGACAGATGGGTAGCGAGTCTTCTTTGTAGCGCTGATTTGCCTTTCCAGGTTGCTTGGTTGTCCAAAAAGGGCGTATGCGTTTTTTCCTGAATATATTCAGGAAAAAACGCATACGCCCTTTTTGGCCAAGGGCATCATTGTCAACGTTTTGCTGCTTTTCATGTGCTTTAAAGGCGATTCGAATCTACCTCCTGGAATCTGTTTCCTGCAAATCTGCCTTGATTTCAAATCCTCTTCTTTGCCTTCCCTCAGTATATTTGTGGACGAGAGTTATGATTTATAACTCTGCAGGTTTGTGAATTGCAGTGCCCTGAAGCTCCATTTTACAACTCGCTTTTTTGGGAGCTGGCCGCAAAAGCGCAGGATGGCTTCAGGCCCTGTTCTGGTTCCCGGGGGGTGGATGAGCCTGTGGTTAATTCTTCTTCCTGATGGGAAGATAGAGTGACCTGTGCCTGTCCCAACACCATGAGCTAGTCTCTCACTGGTTCCCCGTCTACCCGTTCATCCTCAGGACAAATTGCAACCTGTACGGAACAGGAGGTTAAAGGTGCTGATGCTCCAAGTAGGGAGATTGTTAGTAAAGCGGCTGGAATGGCGAACCCGGGCACAAGGAGAAGAGAAATGAGGTGCGTTTTAGAAACCTTTCCCCATCACATGGTGTACCATCATTTTGTTTTCTCATGCATGTTTTCGATGTAGGAAGATGTCCTTGAACCTGGAGATTTGGGACCCATGCGATGGGTACCACGCAGTATTACTTTAAAGGGTCTGCGTTTGCTCACCCAACCTCACCAAACCTCTCAGCCCCAAGAGTGTCCACCCTTATGTCTCATCCAGCTGTGGGTCTAGATATGGTCAATCCAGGTTGCATCACAGCCCCTGAACGCATTGTGTAAGAATTTCTCTCTCTTTCACTGTCTTTGTTTCATGGGTTTGTAAAAGTAATTTATTTTTATAATGGGGTTTAGCTGCTTTTCACTGCTGTGTTTATGCTGCTTTACACCCACTTGACACACTAACAGAGAGATATCAATACATAGGTTTTAAGATTATTACTAGTCAGATATATTCTTGTGTGGTGAATAGGGCGTGTTGAGTCCAGTTCTCTGAGCAAGGAGTAGGTCTTGTCTATTACATATTGGGTTTATGGAACGGTATCTGAGCTAATTTGAAACCCTTGTTTTATGTATCACCCCACCTCACCTTTCCCTTTAAGCATCCATAGTGTGTTTTCTGCATGTGTGACTCTGTTCTGTTTTGTAATTCAGTTCAAGTGTAACGGTTTTTACATTCCCTCTATAAGTGATACCTTATGAGAAGTGTCCTTTTCTGTGTGACTTATTTCACTTAGAATCGTCGTACCTAAATCCACTCATCATGCTGCTACTAGCCTTATGACATTGATTTCATGGCTGAGTGATATTCCATTGTACATAGGGACCACAACTTCTTTATCCATTTTTCTCTTTCCTGGGATATTGAAGGTGGAATGAAGTGGAGGTCCTTGTCAACAGAGCAGCCCTAAACTTTGGGGTGCTTGTGTCTTGCTGATTTTTCATTTTCCCAATTTATACCCCCATGAGTGGAAGTGCCCTATGCTCTCTAAGCTGTGTTTTTTAGATGTTTCAAGACACACAGTACACTTCTCCAGAGTGGCTGTTGGCAATTTACATCGTGCCCATCAGTGTAGCAAGGCTCCCATTTCTCCATGGCCTGTCCTGCATTTCTGGTTTTGAGACTTTTTTCAGCATGGCCCTTTTGACCGATGGGTAGCGAGTCTTCTTTGTAGCCCTGATTTGCCTTTCCAGGTTGCTTGGTTGGCCAAAAAGGGCGTATGCGTTTTTTCCTGAATATATTCAGGAAAAAACCCATACGCCCTTTTTGGCCAAGGGCATCATTGTCAACGTTTTGCCGCTTTTCATGTGCTTTAAAGGCGATTCGAATCTACCTCCTGAAATCTGTTTCCTGCAATTCTGCCTTGATTTCAAATCCTCTTCTTTGCCTTCCCTCAATATATTTGTGGACGAGAGTTATCATTTATAACTCTGCAGGTTTGTGAATTGCAGTGCCCTGAAGCTCCATTTTACAACTCGCTTTTTTGGGAGCTGGCCGCAAAAGCGCAGTATGGCTTCAGGCCCTGTTCTGGTTCCGGGGGGGATGATGAGCCTGTGGTTAATTCTTCTTCCTGATGGGAAAATAGAGTGACCTGTGCCTGTGCCAACAACAAGAGCTAGTCTCTCACTGGTTCCCCGTCTACCCGTTCATCCTCAGGACAAATTGCAACCTGTACGGAACAGGAGGTTAAAGGTGCTGATGCTCCAAGTAGGGAGATTGTTAGTAAAGCGGCTGGAATGGCGACCCCGGGCACAAGGAGAAGAGAAATGAGGTGCGTTTTAGAAACCTTTCCCCATCACATGGTGTACCATCTTTTTGTTTTCTCATGCATGTTTTCGATGTAGGAAGATGCCCTTGAACCTGGAGATTTGGGACCCATGCGATGGGTACCACGCAGTATTACTTTAAAGGGTCTGCGTTTGCTCACCCAACCTCACCAAACCTCTCAGCCGCAACAGTGTCCACCCTTATGTCTCATCCAGCTGTGGGTCTAGATATGGTCAATCCAGGTTGCATCACAGCCCCTGAACGCATTGTGTAAGTATTTCTCTCTCTTTCACTGTCTTTGTTTCATGGGTTTTTCGAAGTAATTTATTTTTATACTGGGGTTTAGCTGCTTTTCACTGCTGTGTTTATGCCGCTTTACACCCACTTGACACACTAACAGAGAGATATAAATACATAGGTTTTAAGATTATTACTAGTCAGATATATTCTTGTGCGGTGAATAGGGCGTGTTGAGTCCAGTTCTCTGAGCAAGGAGTAGGTCTTGTCTATTACATATTGGGTTTATGGAACGGTATCTGAGCTAATTTGAAACGCTTGTTTTATGTATCACCCCACCTCACCTTTCCCGTTAAGCAGCCATAGTGTGTTTTCTGCATGTGTGACTCTGTTCTGTTTTGTAATTCAGTTCAAGTGTAACGGTTTTTACATTCCCTCTATAAGTGATACCTTATGAGAAGTGTCCTTTTCTGTGTGACTTATTTCACTTAGAATCGTCGAACCTAAATCCACTCATCATGCTGCTACTAGCCTTATGACATTGATTTCATGGCTGAGTGATATTCCATTGTACATAAGGACCACAACTTCTTTATCCATTTTTCTCTTTCCTGGGATATTGAAGGTGGAATGAAGTGGAGGTCCTTGTCAACAGAGCAGCCCTCAACTTTGGGGTGCTTGTGTCTTGCTGATTTTTCATTTTCCCAATTTATACCCCCATGAGTGGAAGTGCCCTATGCTCTCTAAGCTGTGTTTTTTAGATGTTTCAGGACACACCGTACACTTCTCCAGAGTGGCTGTTGGCAATTTACATCCCGCCCATCAGTGTAGCAAGGCTCCCATTTCTCCATGGCCTGTCCTGCATTTCTGGTTTTGAGACTTTTTTCAGCATGGCCCTTTTGACAGATGGGTAGCGAGTCTTCTTTGTAGCGCTGATTTGCCTTTCCAGGTTGCTTGGTTGGCCAAAAAGGGCGTATGCGTTTTTTCCTGAATATATTCAGGAAAAAACGCATACGCCCTTTTTGGCCAAGGGCATCATTGTCAACGTTTTGCCGCTTTTCATGTGCTTTAAAGGCGATTCGAATCTACCTCCTGGAATCTGTTTCCTGCAAATCTGCCTTGATTTCAAATCCTCTTCTTTGCCTTCCCTCAGTATATTTGTGGACGAGAGTTATGATTTATAACTCTGCAGGTTTGTGAATTGCAGTGCCCTGAAGCTCCATTTTACAACTCGCTTTTTTGGGAGCTGGCCGCAAAAGCGCAGGATGGCTTCAGGCCCTGTTCTGGTTCCGGGGGGGGGGGGAGGATGAGCCTGTGGTTAATTCTTCTTCCTGATGGGAAAATAGAGTGACCTGTTCCTGTCCCAACAACAAGAGGTAGTCTCTCACTGGTTCCCCATCTTCCCGTTCAGCCTCAGGACAAATTGCAACCTGTACGGAACAGGAGGTTAAAGGTGCTGATGCTCCAAGTAGGGAGATTGTTAGTAAAGCGGCTGGAATGGCGACCCCGGGCACAAGGAGAAGAGAAATGAGGTGCGTTTTAGAAACCTTTCCCCATCACATGGTGTACCATCTTTTTGTTTTCTCATGCATGTTTTCGATGTAGGAAGATGTCCTTGAACCTGGAGATTTGGGACCCATGCAATGGGTACCACGCAGTATTACTTTAAAGGGTCTGCGTTTGCTCACCCAACCTCACCAAACCTCTCAGCCCCAAGAGTGTCCACCCTTATGTCTCATCCAGCTGTGGGTCTAGATATGGTCAATCCAGGTTGCATCACAGCCCCTGAACGCATTGTGTAAGAATTTCTCTCTCTTTCACTGTCTTTGTTTCATGGGTTTTTCGAAGTAATTTATTTTTATACTGGGGTTTAGCTGCTTTTCACTGCTGTGTTTATGCCGCTTTACACCCACTTGACACACTAACAGAGAGATATCAATACATAGGTTTTAAGATTATTACTAGTCAGATATATTCTTGTGCGGTGAATAGGGCGTGTTGAGTCCAGTTCTCTGAGCAAGGAGTAGGTCTTGTCTATTACATATTGGGTTTATGGAACGGTATCTGAGCTAATTTGAAACGCTTGTTTTATGTATCACCCCACCTCACCTTTCCCGTTAAGCAGCCATAGTGTGTTTTCTGCATGTGTGACTCTGTTCTGTTTTGTAATTCAGTTCAAGTGTAACGGTTTTTACATTCCCTCTATAAGTGATACCTTATGAGAAGTGTCCTTTTCTGTGTGACTTATTTCACTTAGAATCGTCGAACCTAAATCCACTCATCATGCTGCTACTAGCCTTATGACATTGATTTCATGGCTGAGTGATATTCCATTGTACATAAGGACCACAACTTCTTTATCCATTTTTCTCTTTCCTGGGATATTGAAGGTGGAATGAAGTGGAGGTCCTTGTCAACAGAGCAGCCCTCAACTTTGGGGTGCTTGTGTCTTGCTGATTTTTCATTTTCCCAATTTATACCCCCATGAGTGGAAGTGCCCTATGCTCTCTAAGCTGTGTTTTTTAGATGTTTCAGGACACACCGTACACTTCTCCAGAGTGGCTGTTGGCAATTTACATCCCGCCCATCAGTGTAGCAAGGCTCCCATTTCTCCATGGCCTGTCCTGCATTTCTGGTTTTGAGACTTTTTTCAGCATGGCCCTTTTGACAGATGGGTAGCGAGTCTTCTTTGTAGCGCTGATTTGCCTTTCCAGGTTGCTTGGTTGTCCAAAAAGGGCGTATGCGTTTTTTCCTGAATATATTCAGGAAAAAACGCATACGCCCTTTTTGGCCAAGGGCATCATTGTCAACGTTTTGCTGCTTTTCATGTGCTTTAAAGGCGATTCGAATCTACCTCCTGGAATCTGTTTCCTGCAAATCTGCCTTGATTTCAAATCCTCTTCTTTGCCTTCCCTCAGTATATTTGTGGACGAGAGTTATGATTTATAACTCTGCAGGTTTGTGAATTGCAGTGCCCTGAAGCTCCATTTTACAACTCGCTTTTTTGGGAGCTGGCCGCAAAAGCGCAGGATGGCTTCAGGCCCTGTTCTGGTTCCCGGGGGGTGGATGAGCCTGTGGTTAATTCTTCTTCCTGATGGGAAGATAGAGTGACCTGTGCCTGTCCCAACACCATGAGCTAGTCTCTCACTGGTTCCCCGTCTACCCGTTCATCCTCAGGACAAATTGCAACCTGTACGGAACAGGAGGTTAAAGGTGCTGATGCTCCAAGTAGGGAGATTGTTAGTAAAGCGGCTGGAATGGCGAACCCGGGCACAAGGAGAAGAGAAATGAGGTGCGTTTTAGAAACCTTTCCCCATCACATGGTGTACCATCATTTTGTTTTCTCATGCATGTTTTCGATGTAGGAAGATGTCCTTGAACCTGGAGATTTGGGACCCATGCGATGGGTACCACGCAGTATTACTTTAAAGGGTCTGCGTTTGCTCACCCAACCTCACCAAACCTCTCAGCCCCAAGAGTGTCCACCCTTATGTCTCATCCAGCTGTGGGTCTAGATATGGTCAATCCAGGTTGCATCACAGCCCCTGAACGCATTGTGTAAGAATTTCTCTCTCTTTCACTGTCTTTGTTTCATGGGTTTGTAAAAGTAATTTATTTTTATAATGGGGTTTAGCTGCTTTTCACTGCTGTGTTTATGCTGCTTTACACCCACTTGACACACTAACAGAGAGATATCAATACATAGGTTTTAAGATTATTACTAGTCAGATATATTCTTGTGTGGTGAATAGGGCGTGTTGAGTCCAGTTCTCTGAGCAAGGAGTAGGTCTTGTCTATTACATATTGGGTTTATGGAACGGTATCTGAGCTAATTTGAAACCCTTGTTTTATGTATCACCCCACCTCACCTTTCCCTTTAAGCAGCCATAGTGTGTTTTCTGCATGTGTGACTCTGTTCTGTTTTGTAATTCAGTTCAAGTGTAACGGTTTTTACATTCCCTCTATAAGTGATACCTTATGAGAAGTGTCCTTTTCTGTGTGACTTATTTCACTTAGAATCGTCGTACCTAAATCCACTCATCATGCTGCTACTAGCCTTATGACATTGATTTCATGGCTGAGTGATATTCCATTGTACATAGGGACCACAACTTCTTTATCCATTTTTCTCTTTCCTGGGATATTGAAGGTGGAATGAAGTGGAGGTCCTTGTCAACAGAGCAGCCCTAAACTTTGGGGTGCTTGTGTCTTGCTGATTTTTCATTTTCCCAATTTATACCCCCATGAGTGGAAGTGCCCTATGCTCTCTAAGCTGTGTTTTTTAGATGTTTCAAGACACACAGTACACTTCTCCAGAGTGGCTGTTGGCAATTTACATCGTGCCCATCAGTGTAGCAAGGCTCCCATTTCTCCATGGCCTGTCCTGCATTTCTGGTTTTGAGACTTTTTTCAGCATGGCCCTTTTGACCGATGGGTAGCGAGTCTTCTTTGTAGCCCTGATTTGCCTTTCCAGGTTGCTTGGTTGGCCAAAAAGGGCGTATGCGTTTTTTCCTGAATATATTCAGGAAAAAACCCATACGCCCTTTTTGGCCAAGGGCATCATTGTCAACGTTTTGCCGCTTTTCATGTGCTTTAAAGGCGATTCGAATCTACCTCCTGAAATCTGTTTCCTGCAATTCTGCCTTGATTTCAAATCCTCTTCTTTGCCTTCCCTCAATATATTTGTGGACGAGAGTTATCATTTATAACTCTGCAGGTTTGTGAATTGCAGTGCCCTGAAGCTCCATTTTACAACTCGCTTTTTTGGGAGCTGGCCGCAAAAGCGCAGTATGGCTTCAGGCCCTGTTCTGGTTCCGGGGGGGATGATGAGCCTGTGGTTAATTCTTCTTCCTGATGGGAAAATAGAGTGACCTGTGCCTGTGCCAACAACAAGAGCTAGTCTCTCACTGGTTCCCCGTCTACCCGTTCATCCTCAGGACAAATTGCAACCTGTACGGAACAGGAGGTTAAAGGTGCTGATGCTCCAAGTAGGGAGATTGTTAGTAAAGCGGCTGGAATGGCGACCCCGGGCACAAGGAGAAGAGAAATGAGGTGCGTTTTAGAAACCTTTCCCCATCACATGGTGTACCATCTTTTTGTTTTCTCATGCATGTTTTCGATGTAGGAAGATGTCCTTGAACCTGGAGATTTGGGACCCATGCGATGGGTACCACGCAGTATTACTTTAAAGGGTCTGCGTTTGCTCACCCAACCTCACCAAACCTCTCAGCCCCAAGAGTGTCCACCCTTATGTCTCATCCAGCTGTGGGTCTAGATATGGTCAATCCAGGTTGCATCACAGCCCCTGAACGCATTGTGTAAGTATTTCTCTCTCTTTCACTGTCTTTGTTTCATGGGTTTTTCGAAGTAATTTATTTTTATACTGGGGTTTAGCTGCTTTTCACTGCTGTGTTTATGCCGCTTTACACCCACTTGACACACTAACAGAGAGATATCAATACATAGGTTTTAAGATTATTACTAGTCAGATATATTCCTGTGCGGTGAATAGGGCGTGTTGAGTCCAGTTCTCTGAGCAAGGAGTAGGTCTTGTCTATTACATATTGGGTTTATGGAACGGTATCTGAGCTAATTTGAAACGCTTGTTTTATGTATCACCCCACCTCCCCTTTCCCGTTAAGCAGCCATAGTGCGTTTTCTGTATGTGTGACTCTGTTCTGTTTTGTAATTCAGTTCAAGTGTAACAGTTTTTACATTCCCTCTATAAGTGATACCTTATGAGAAGTGTCCTTTTCTGTGTGACTTATTTCACTTAGAATCGTCGTACCTAAATCCACTCATCATGCTGCTACTAGCCTTATGACATCGATTTCATGGCTGAGTGATATTCCATTGTACATAAGGACCACAACTTCTTTATCCATTTTTCTCTTTCCTGGGATATTGATGGTGGAATGAAGTGGAGGTCCTTGTCAACAGAGCAGCCCTAAACTTTGGGGTGCTTGTGTCTTGCTGATTTTTCATTTTCCCAATTTATACCCCCATGAGTGGAAGTGCCCTATGCTCTCTAAGCTCTGTTTTTTAGATGTTTCAAGACACACCGTACACTTCTCCAGAGTGGCTGTTGGCAATTTACATCCCGCCCATCAGTGTAGCAAGGCTCCCATTTCTCCATGGCCTGTCCCGCATTTCTGGTTTTGAGACTTTTTTCAGCATGGCCCTTTTGACCGATGGGTAGCGAGTCTTCTTTGTAGCGCTGATTTGCCTTTCTAGGTTGCTTGGTTGGCCAAAAAGGGCGTATGCGTTTTTTCCTGAATATATTCAGGAAAAAACGCATACGCCATTTTTAGCCAAGGGCATCATTGTCAACGTTTTGCCGCTTTTCATGTGCTTTAAAGGCGATTCGAATCTACCTCCTGAAATCTGTTTCCTGCAATTCTGCCTTGATTTCAAATCCTCTTCTTTGCCTTCCCTCAATATATTTGTGGACGAGAGTTATCATTTATAACTCTGCAGGTTTGTGAATTGCAGTGCCCTGAAGCTCCATTTTACAACTCGCTTTTTTGGGAGCTGGCCGCAAAAGCGCTGGATGGCTTCAGGCCCTGTTCTGGTTCCGGGGGCTATGATGAGCCTGTGGTTAATTCTTCTTCCTGATGGGAAAATAGAGTGACCTGTGCCTGTCCCAACACCAAGAGCTAGTCTCTCACTGGTTCCCCGTCTTCCCGTTCATCCTCAGGACAAATTGCAACCTGCACGGAACAGGAGGTTAAAGGTGCTGATGCTCCAAATAAGGAGATTGCTAGTAAAGCGGCTGGAATGGAGAACCCGGGCACAAGGAGATGAGAAATGAGGTGCGTTTTAGATATTTTTCCCCATCACACGGTGTACCATCTTCTGGGTTTCTCGTGCATGTTTTCGATGTAGGAAGATGCCCTTGAACCTGGAGATTTGGGACCCATGGGATGGGTACCACGCAGTATTACTTTAAAGGGTCTGCGTTTGCTCACCCAACCTCACCAAACCTCTCAGCCCCAAGAGTGTCCACCCTTATGTCTCATCCAGCTGTGGGTCTAGATATGGTCAATCCAGGTTGCATCACAGCCCCTGAACGCATTGTGTAAGAATTTCTCTCTCTTTCACTGTCTTTGTTTCATGGGTTTTTCGAAGTAATTTATTTTTATACTGGGGTTTAGCTGCTTTTCACTGCTGTGTTTATGCCGCTTTACACCCACTTGACACACTAACAGAGAGATATCAATACATAGGTTTTAAGATTATTACTAGTCAGATATATTCTTGTGCGGTGAATAGGGCGTGTTGAGTCCAGTTCTCTGAGCAAGGAGTAGGTCTTGTCTATTACATATTGGGTTTATGGAACGGTATCTGAGCTAATTTGAAACGCTTGTTTTATGTATCACCCCACCTCACCTTTCCCGTTAAGCAGCCATAGTGTGTTTTCTGCATGTGTGACTCTGTTCTGTTTTGTAATTCAGTTCAAGTGTAACGGTTTTTACATTCCCTCTATAAGTGATACCTTATGAGAAGTGTCCTTTTCTGTGTGACTTATTTCACTTAGAATCGTCGAACCTAAATCCACTCATCATGCTGCTACTAGCCTTATGACATTGATTTCATGGCTGAGTGATATTCCATTGTACATAAGGACCACAACTTCTTTATCCATTTTTCTCTTTCCTGGGATATTGAAGGTGGAATGAAGTGGAGGTCCTTGTCAACAGAGCAGCCCTAAACTTTGGGGTGCTTGTGTCTTGCTGATTTTTCATTTTCCCAATTTATACCCCCATGAGTGGAAGTGCCCTATGCTCTCTAAGCTGTGTTTTTTAGATGTTTCAGGACACATCGTACACTTCTCCAGAGTGGCTGTTGGCAATTTACATCCCGCCCATCAGTGTAGCAAGGCTCCCATTTCTCCATGGCCTGTCCTGCATTTCTGGTTTTGAGACTTTTTTCAGCATGGCCCTTTTGACCGATGGGTAGCGAGTCTTCTTTGTAGCGCTGATTTGCCTTTCCACGTTGCTTGGTTGGCCAAAAAGGGCGTATGCGTTTTTTCCTGAATATATTCAGGAAAAAACGCATACGCCCTTTTTGGCCAAGGGCATCATTGTCAACGTTTTGCCGCTTTTCATGTGCTTTAAAGGCGATTCGAATCTACCTCCTGGAATCTGTTTCCTGCAATTCTGCCTTGATTTCAAATCCTCTTCTTTGCCTTCCCTCAATATATTTGTGGATGAGAGTTATCATTTATATCTCTGCAGGTTTGTGAATTGCAGTGCCCTGAAGCTCCATTTTACAACTCGCTTTTTTGGGAGCTGGCCGCAAAAGCGCAGGATGGCTTCAGGCCCTGTTCTGGTTCCGGGGGGGGGGGAGGATGAGCCTGTGGTAAATTCTTCTTCCTGATGGGAAAATAGAGTGGCCTGTTCCTGTCCCAACAACAAGAGGTAGTCTCTCACTGGTTCCCCATCTTCCCGTTCAGCCTCAGGACAAATTGCAACCTGTACGGAACAGGAGGTTAAAGGTGCTGATGCTCCAAGTAGGGAGATTGTTAGTAAAGCGTCTGGAATGGCGACCCCGGGCACAAGGAGAAGAGAAATGAGGTGCGTTTTAGAAACCTTTCCCCATCACATGGTGTACCATCATTTTGTTTTCTCATGCATGTTTTCGATGTAGGAAGATGTCCTTGAACCTGGAGATTTGGGACCCATGCGATGGGTACCACGCAGTATTACTTTAAAGGGTCTGCGTTTGCTCACCCAACCTCACCAAACCTCTCAGCCCCAAGAGTGTCCACCCTTATGTCTCATCCAGCTGTGGGTCTAGATATGGTCATTCCAGGTTGCATCACAGCCCCTGAACGCATTGTGTAAGAATTTCTCTCTCTTTCACTGTCTTTGTTTCATGGGTTTTTCAAAGTAATTTATTTTTATAATGGGGTTTAGCTGCTTTTCACTGCTGTGTTTATGCTGCTTTACACCCACTTGACACACTAACAGAGAGATATCAATACATAGGTTTTAAGATTATTACTAGTCAGATATATTCTTGTGTGGTGAATAGGGCGTGTTGAGTCCAGTTCTGTGAGCAAGGAGTAGGTCTTGTCTATTACATATTGGGTTTATGGAACGGTATCTGAGCTAATTTGAAACCCTTGTTTTATGTATCACCCCACCTCACCTTTCCCTTTAGGCAGCCATAGTGTGTTTTCTGCATGTGTGACTCTGTTCTGTTTTGTAATTCAGTTCAAGTGTAACGGTTTTTACATTCCCTCTATAAGTGATACCTTATGAGAAGTGTCCTTTTCTGTGTGACTTATTTCACTTAGAATCGTCGTACCTAAATCCACTCATCATGCTGCTACTAGCCTTATGACATTGATTTCATGGCTGAGTGATATTCCATTGTACATAAGGACCACAACTTCTTTATCCATTTTTCTCTTTCCTGGGATATTGAAGGTGGAATGAAGTGGAGGTCCTTGTCAACAGAGCAGCCCTAAACTTTGGGGTGCTTGTGTCTTGCTGATTTTTCATTTTCCCAATTCATTCCCCCATGAGTGGAAGTGCCCTATGCTCTCTAAGCTGTGTTTTTCAGATGTTTCAAGAAACACCGTACACTTCTCCAGAGTGGCTGTTGGCAATTTACATCGCGCCCATCAGTGTAGCAAGGCTCCCATTTCTCCATGGCCTGTCCTGCATTTCTGGTTTTGAGACTTTTTTCAGCATGGCCCTTTTGACCGATGGGTAGCGAGTCTTCTTTGTAGCCCTGATTTGCCTTTCCAGGTTGCTTGGTTGGCTAAAAAGGGCGTATGGGTTTTTTCCTGAATATATTCAGGAAAAAACGCATACGCACTTTTTGGCCAAGGGCATCATTGTCAACGTTTTGCCGCTTTTCATGTGCTTTAAAGGCGATTCGAATCTACCTCCTGAAATCTGTTTCCTGCAATTCTGCCTTGATTTCAAATCCTCTTCTTTGCCTTCCCTCAATATATTTGTGGACGAGAGTTATCATTTATAACTCTGCAGGTTTTTGAATTGCAGTGCCCTGAAGCTCCATTTTACAACTCGCTTTTTTGGGAGCTGGCCGCAAAAGCGCAGGATGGCTTCAGGCCCTGTTCTGGTTCCGGGGGGGATGATGAGCCTGTGGTTAATTCTTCTTCCTGATGGGAAAATAGAGTGACCTGTGCCTGTGCCAACAACAAGAGCTAGTCTCTCACTGGTTCCCCGTCTACCCGTTCATCCTCAGGACAAATTGCAACCTGTACGGAACAGGAGGTTAAAGGTGCTGATGCTCCAAGTAGGGAGATTGTTAGTAAAGCGGCTGGAATGGCGACCCCGGGCACAAGGAGAAGAGAAATGAGGTGCGTTTTAGAAACCTTTCTCCATCACATGGTGTACCATCTTTTTGTTTTCTCATGCATGTTTTCGATGTAGGAAGATGTCCTTGAACCTGGAGATTTGGGACCCATGCGATGGGTACCACGCAGTATTACTTTAAAGGGTCTGCGTTTGCTCACCCAACCTCACCAAACCTCTCAGCCCCAAGAGTGTCCACCCTTATGTCTCATCCAGCTGTGGGTCTAGATATGGTCAATCTAGGTTGCATCACAGCCCCTGAACGCATTGTGTAAGAATTTCACTCTCTTTCACTGTCTTTGTTTCATGGGTTTTTCGAAGTAATTTATTTTTATAATGGGGTTTAGCTGCTTTTCACTGCTGTGTTTATGCCGCTTTACACCCACTTGACACACTAACAGAGAGATATCAATACATAGGTTTTAAGATTATTACTAGTCAGATATATTCTTGTGCAGGGAATAGGGCCTGTTGAGTCCAGTTCTCTGAGCAAGGAGTAGGTCTTGTCTATTACATATTGGGTTTATGGAACGGTATCTGAGCTAATTTGAAACCCTTGTTTTATGTATCACCCCACCTCACCTTTCCCGTTAAGCAGCCATAGTCTGTTTTCTGCATGTGTGACTCTGTTCTGTTTTGTAATTCAGTTCAAGTGTAACGCTTTTTACATTCCCTGTATAAGTGATACCTTATGAGAAGTGTCCTTTTCTGTGTGACTTATTTCACTTAGAATCGTCGTACCTAAATCCACTCATCATGCTGCTACTAGCCTTATGACATTGATTTCATGGCTGAGTGATATTCCATTGTACATAAGGACCACAACTTCTTTATCCATTTTTCTCTTTCCTGGGATATTGATGGTGGAATGAAGTGGAGGTCCTTGTCAACAGAGCAGCCCTAAACTTTGGGGTGCTTGTGTCTTGCTGATTTTTCATTTTCCCAATTTATACCCCCATGAGTGGAAGTGCCCTATGCTCTCTAAGCTGTGTTTTTTAGATGTTTCAGGACACACCGTACACTTCTCCAGAGTGGCTGTTGGCAATTTACATCCCGCCCATCAGTGTAGCAAGGCTCCCATTTCTCCATGGCCTGTCCCGCATTTCTGGTTTTGAGACTTTTTTCAGCATGGCCCTTTTGACCGATGGGTAGCGAGTCTTCTTTGTAGCGCTGATTTGCCTTTCTAGGTTGCTTGGTTGGCCAAAAAGGGCGTATGCGTTTTTTCCTGAATATATTCAGGAAAAAACGCATACGCCATTTTTAGCCAAGGGCATCATTGTCAACGTTTTGCCGCTTTTCATGTGCTTTAAAGGCGATTCGAATCTACCTCCTGAAATCTGTTTCCTGCAATTCTGCCTTGATTTCAAATCCTCTTCTTTGCCTTCCCTCAATATATTTGTGGACGAGAGTTATCATTTATAACTCTGCAGGTTTGTGAATTGCAGTGCCCTGAAGCTCCATTTTACAACTCGCTTTTTTGGGAGCTGGCCGCAAAAGCGCTGGATGGCTTCAGGCCCTGTTCTGGTTCCGGGGGCTATGATGAGCCTGTGGTTAATTCTTCTTCCTGATGGGAAAATAGAGTGACCTGTGCCTGTCCCAACACCAAGAGCTAGTCTCTCACTGGTTCCCCGTCTTCCCGTTCATCCTCAGGACAAATTGCAACCTGCACGGAACAGGAGGTTAAAGGTGCTGATGCTCCAAATAAGGAGATTGCTAGTAAAGCGGCTGGAATGGAGAACCCGGGCACAAGGAGATGAGAAATGAGGTGCGTTTTAGATATTTTTCCCCATCACACGGTGTACCATCTTCTGGGTTTCTCGTGCATGTTTTCGATGTAGGAAGATGCCCTTGAACCTGGAGATTTGGGACCCATGGGATGGGTACCACGCAGTATTACTTTAAAGGGTCTGCGTTTGCTCACCCAACCTCACCAAACCTCTCAGCCCCAAGAGTGTCCACCCTTATGTCTCATCCAGCTGTGGGTCTAGATATGGTCAATCCAGGTTGCATCACAGCCCCTGAACGCATTGTGTAAGAATTTCTCTCTCTTTCACTGTCTTTGTTTCATGGGTTTTTCGAAGTAATTTATTTTTATACTGGGGTTTAGCTGCTTTTCACTGCTGTGTTTATGCCGCTTTACACCCACTTGACACACTAACAGAGAGATATCAATACATAGGTTTTAAGATTATTACTAGTCAGATATATTCTTGTGCGGTGAATAGGGCGTGTTGAGTCCAGTTCTCTGAGCAAGGAGTAGGTCTTGTCTATTACATATTGGGTTTATGGAACGGTATCTGAGCTAATTTGAAACGCTTGTTTTATGTATCACCCCACCTCACCTTTCCCGTTAAGCAGCCATAGTGTGTTTTCTGCATGTGTGACTCTGTTCTGTTTTGTAATTCAGTTCAAGTGTAACGGTTTTTACATTCCCTCTATAAGTGATACCTTATGAGAAGTGTCCTTTTCTGTGTGACTTATTTCACTTAGAATCGTCGAACCTAAATCCACTCATCATGCTGCTACTAGCCTTATGACATTGATTTCATGGCTGAGTGATATTCCATTGTACATAAGGACCACAACTTCTTTATCCATTTTTCTCTTTCCTGGGATATTGAAGGTGGAATGAAGTGGAGGTCCTTGTCAACAGAGCAGCCCTAAACTTTGGGGTGCTTGTGTCTTGCTGATTTTTCATTTTCCCAATTTATACCCCCATGAGTGGAAGTGCCCTATGCTCTCTAAGCTGTGTTTTTTAGATGTTTCAGGACACACCGTACACTTCTCCAGAGTGGCTGTTGGCAATTTACATCCCGCCCATCAGTGTAGCAAGGCTCCCATTTCTCCATGGCCTGTCCTGCATTTCTGGTTTTGAGACTTTTTTCAGCATGGCCCTTTTGACCGATGGGTAGCGAGTCTTCTTTGTAGCGCTGATTTGCCTTTCCACGTTGCTTGGTTGGCCAAAAAGGGCGTATGCGTTTTTTCCTGAATATATTCAGGAAAAAACGCATACGCCCTTTTTGGCCAAGGGCATCATTGTCAACGTTTTGCCGCTTTTCATGTGCTTTAAAGGCGATTCGAATCTACCTCCTGGAATCTGTTTCCTGCAATTCTGCCTTGATTTCAAATCCTCTTCTTTGCCTTCCCTCAATATATTTGTGGACGAGAGTTATCATTTATATCTCTGCAGGTTTGTGAATTGCAGTGCCCTGAAGCTCCATTTTACAACTCGCTTTTTTGGGAGCTGGCCGCAAAAGCGCAGGATGGCTTCAGGCCCTGTTCTGGTTCCCGGGGGGTGGATGAGCCTGTGGTTAATTCTTCTTCCTGATGGGAAGATAGAGTGACCTGTGCCTGTCCCAACACCAAGAGCTAGTCTCTCACTGGTTCCCCGTCTACCCGTTCATCCTCAGGACAAATTGCAACCTGTACGGAACAGGAGGTTAAAGGTGCTGATGCTCCAAGTAGGGAGATTGTTAGTAAAGCGGCTGGAATGGCCAACCCGGGCACAAGGAGAAGAGAAATGAGGTGCGTTTTAGAAACCTTTCCCCATCACATGGTGTACCATCATTTTGTTTTCTCATGCATGTTTTCGATGTAGGAAGATGTCCTTGAACCTGGAGATTTGGGACCCATGCGATGGGTACCACGCAGTATTACTTTAAAGGGTCTGCGTTTGCTCACCCAACCTCACCAAACCTCTCAGCCCCAAGAGTGTCCACCCTTATGTCTCATCCAGCTGTGGGTCTAGATATGGTCAATCCAGGTTGCATCACAGCCCCTGAACGCATTGTGTAAGTATTTCTCTCTCTTTCACTGTCTTTGTTTCATTGGTTTTTCAAAGTAATTTATTTTTACAATGGGGTTTAGCTGCTTTTCACTGCTGTGTTTATGCCGCTTTACACCCACTTGACACACTAACAGAGAGATATCAATACATAGGTTTTAAGATTATTACTAGTCAGATATATTCTTGTGCGGTGAATAGGGCGTGTTGAGTCCAGTTCTCTGAGCAAGGAGTACGTCTTGTCTATTACATATTGGGTTTATGGAACGGTATCTGAGCTAATTTGAAACCCTTGTTTTATGTATCACCCCACCTCACCTTTCCCGATAAGCAGCCATAGTGTGTTTTCTGCATGTGTGACTCTGTTCTGTTTTGTAATTCAGTTCAAGTGTAACAGTTTTTACATTCCCTCTATAAGTGATACCTTATGAGAAGTGTCCTTTTCTGTGTGACTTATTTCGCTTAGAATCGTCGTACCTAAATCCACTCATCATGCTGCTACTAGCCTTATGACATCGATTTCATGGCTGAGTGATATTCCATTGTACATAAGGACCACAACTTCTTTATCCATTTTTCTCTTTCCTGGGATATTGAAGGTGGAATGAAGTGGAGGTCCTTGTCAACAGAGCAGCCCTAAACTTTGGGGTGCTTGTGTCTTGCTGAATTTTCATTTTCCCAATTTATACCCCCATGAGTGGAAGTGCCCTATGCTCTCTAAGCTGTGTTTTTTAGATGTTTCAAGACACACCGTACACTTCTCCAGAGTGGCTGTTGTCAATTTACATCCCGCCCATCAGTGTAGCAGAGGCTCCCATTTCTCCATGGCCTGTCCCGCATTTCTGGTTTTGAGACTTTTTTCAGCATGGCCCTTTTGACCGATGGGTAGCGAGTCTTCTTTGTAGCGCTGATTTGCCTTTCCAGGTTGCTTGGTGGGCCAAAAAGGGCGTATGCGTTTTTTCCTGAATATATTCAGGAAAAAACGCATACGCCATTTTTAGCCAAGGGCATCATTGTCAACGTTTTGCCGCTTTTCATGTGCTTTAAAGGCGATTCGAATCTACCTCCTGAAATCTGTTTCCTGCAATTCTGCCTTGATTTCAAATCCTCTTCTTTGCCTTCCCTCAATATATTTGTGGACGAGAGTTATCATTTATAACTCTGCAGGTTTGTGAATTGCAGTGCCCTGAAGCTCCATTTTACAACTCGCTTTTTTGGGAGCTGGCCGCAAAAGCGCTGGATGGCTTCAGGCCCTGTTCTGGTTCCGGGGGGGATGATGAGCCTGTGGTTAATTCTTCTTCCTGATGGGAAAATAGAGTGACCTGTGCCTGTCCCAACACCAAGAGCTAGTCTCTCACTGGTTCCCCGTCTACCCGTTCATCCTCAGGACAAATTGCAACCTGCATGGAACAGGAGGTTAAAGGTGCTGATGCTCCAAATAAGGAGATTGCTAGTAAAGCGGCTGGAATGGAGAACCCGGGCACAAGGAGATGAGAAATGAGGTGCGTTTTAGATATTTTTCCCCATCACACGGTGTACCATCTTCTGGGTTTCTCGTGCATGTTTTTGATGTAGGAAGATGCCCTTGAAGCTGGAGATTTGGGACCCATGGGATGGGTACCACGCAGTATTACTTTAAAGGGTCTGCGTTTGCTCACCCAACCTCACCAAACCTCTCAGCCGCAACAGTGTCCACCCTTATGTCTCATCCAGCTGTGGGTCTAGATATGGTCAATCCAGGTTGCATCACAGCCCCTGAACGCATTGTGTAAGAATTTCTCTCTCTTTCACTGTCTTTGTTTCATGGGTTTGTAAAAGTAATTTATTTTTATAATGGGGTTTAGCTGCTTTTCACTGCTGTGTTTATGCTGCTTTACACCCACTTGACACACTAACAGAGAGATATCAATACATAGGTTTTAAGATTATTACTAGTCAGATATATTCTTGTGTGGTGAATAGGGCGTGTTGAGTCCAGTTCTCTGAGCAAGGAGTAGGTCTTGTCTATTACATATTGGGTTTATGGAACGGTATCTGAGCTAATTTGAAACGCTTGTTTTATATATCACCCCACCTCACCTTTCCCTTTAAGCAGCCATAGTGTGTTTTCTGCATGTGTGACTCTGTTCTGTTTTGTAATGCAGTTCAAGTGTAACGGTTTTTACATTCCCTCTATAAGTGATACCTTATGAGAAGTGTCCTTTTCTGTGTGACTTATTTCACTTAGAATCGTCGTACCTAAATCCACTCATCATGCTGCTACTAGCCTTATGATATTGATTTCATGGCTGAGTGATATTCCATTGTCCATAAGGACCACAACTTCTTTATCCATTTTTCTCTTTCCTGGGATATTGAAGGTGGAATGAAGTGGAGGTCCTTGTCAACAGAGCAGCCCTAAACTTTGGGTTGCTTGTGTCTTGCTGATTTTTCATTTTCCCAATTTATACCGCCATGAGTGGAAGTGCCCTATGCTCTCTAAGCTGTGTTTTTTAGATGTTTCAAGACACACCGTACACTTCTCCAGAGTGGCTGTTGGCAATTTACATCGCGCCCATCAGTGTAGCAAGGCTCCCATTTCTCCATGGCCTGTCCTGCATTTCTGGTTTTGAGACTTTTTTCAGCATGGCCCTTTTGACCGATGGGTAGCGAGTCTTCTTTGTAGCCCTGATTTGCCTTTCCAGGTTGCTTGGTTGGCCAAAAAGGGCGTATGCATTTTTTCCTGAATATATTCAGGAAAAAACGCATACGCCCTTTTTGGCCAAGGGCATCATTGTCAACGTTTTGCCGCTTTTCATGTGCTTTAAAGGCGATTCGAATCTACCTCCTGAAATCTGTTTCCTGCAATTCTGCCTTGATTTCAAATCCTCTTCTTTGCCTTCCCTCAATATATTTGTGGACGAGAGTTATCATTTATAACTCTGCAGGTTTGTGAATTGCAGTGCCCTGAAGCTCCATTTTACAACTCGCTTTTTTGGGAGCTGGCCGCAAAAGCGCAGGATGGCTTCAGGCCCTGTTCTGGTTCCGGGGGGGATGATGAGCCTGTGGTTAATTCTTCTTCCTGATGGGAAAATAGAGTGACCTGTGCCTGTGCCAACAACAAGAGCTAGTCTCTCACTGGTTCCCCGTCTACCCGTTCATCCTCAGGACAAATTGCAACCTGTACGGAACAGGAGGTTAAAGGTGCTGATGCTCCAAGTAGGGAGATTGTTAGTAAAGCGGCTGGAATGGCGACCCCGGGCACAAGGAGAAGAGAAATGAGGTGCGTTTTAGAAACCTTTCCCCATCACATGGTGTACCATCTTTTTGTTTTCTCATGCATGTTTTCGATGTAGGAAGATGTCCTTGAACCTGGAGATTTGGGACCCATGCGATGGGTACCACGCAGTATTACTTTAAAGGGTCTGTGTTTGCTCACCCAACCTCACCAAACCTCTCAGCCCCAAGAGTGTCCACCCTTATGTCTCATCCAGCTGTGGGTCTAGATATGGTCAATCCAGGTTGCATCACAGCCCCTGAACGCATTGTGTAAGAATTTCTCTCTCTTTCACTGTCTTTGTTTCATGGGTTTTTCGAAGTAATTTATTTTTATACTGGGGTTTAGCTGCTTTTCACTGCTGTGTTTATGCCGCTTTACACCCACTTGACACACTAACAGAGAGATATCAATACATAGGTTTTAAGATTATTACTAGTCAGATATATTCTTGTGCGGTGAATAGGGCGTGTTGAGTCCAGTTCTCTGAGCAAGGAGTAGGTCTTGTCTATTACATATTGGGTTTATGGAACGGTATCTGAGCTAATTTGAAACGCTTGTTTTATGTATCACCCCACCTCCCCTTTCCCGTTAAGCAGCCATAGTGCGTTTTCTGTATGTGTGACTCTGTTCTGTTTTGTAATTCAGTTCAAGTGTAACAATTTTTACATTCCCTCTATAAGTGATACCTTATGAGAAGTGTCCTTTTCTGTGTGACTTATTTCACTTAGAATCGTCGTACCTAAATCCACTCATAATGCTGCTACTAGCCTTATGACATCGATTTCATGGCTGAGTGATATTCCATTGTACATAAGGACCACAACTTCTTTATCCATTTTTCTCTTTCCTGGGATATTGAAGGTGGAATGAAGTGGAGGTCCTTGTCAACAGAGCAGCCCTAAACTTTGGGGTGCTTGTGTCTTGCTGATTTTTCATTTTCCCAATTTATACCCCCATGAGTGGAAGTGCCCTATGCTCTCTAAGCTGTGTTTTTTAGATGTTTCAAGACACACCGTACACTTCTCCAGAGTGGCTGTTGGCAATTTACATCCCGCCCATCAGTGTAGCAAGGCTCCCCTTTCTCCATGGCCTGTCCCGCATTTCTGGTTTTGAGACTTTTTTCAGCATGGCCCTTTTGACCGATGGGTAGCGAGTCTTCTTTGTAGCGCTGATTTGCCTTTCTAGGTTGCTTGGTTGGCAAAAAAGGGCGTATGCGTTTTTTCCTGAATATATTCAGGAAAAAACGCATACGCCATTTTTAGCCAAGGGCATCATTGTCAACGTTTTGCCGCTTTTCATGTGCTTTAAAGGCGATTCGAATCTACCTCCTGAAATCTGTTTCCTGCAATTCTGCCTTGATTTCAAATCCTCTTCTTTGCCTTCCCTCAATATATTTGTGGACGAGAGTTATCATTTATAACTCTGCAGGTTTGTGAATTGCAGTGCCCTGAAGCTCCATTTTACAACTCGCTTTTTTGGGAGCTGGCCGCAAAAGCGCTGGATGGCTTCAGGCCCTGTTCTGGTTCCGGGGGCTATGATGAGCCTGTGGTTAATTCTTCTTCCTGATGGGAAAATAGAGTGACCTGTGCCTGTCCCAACACCAAGAGCTAGTCTCTCACTGGTTCCCCGTCTTCCCGTTCATCCTCAGGACAAATTGCAACCTGCACGGAACAGGAGGTTAAAGGTGCTGATGCTCCAAATAAGGAGATTGCTAGTAAAGCGGCTGGAATGGAGAACCCGGGCACAAGGAGATGAGAAATGAGGTGCGTTTTAGATATTTTTCCCCATCACACGGTGTACCATCTTCTGGGTTTCTCGTGCATGTTTTCGATGTAGGAAGATGCCCTTGAACCTGGAGATTTGGGACCCATGGGATGGGTACCACGCAGTATTACTTTAAAGGGTCTGCGTTTGCTCACCCAACCTCACCAAACCTCTCAGCCCCAAGAGTGTCCACCCTTATGTCTCATCCAGCTGTGGGTCTAGATATGGTCAATCCAGGTTGCATCACAGCCCCTGAACGCATTGTGTAAGAATTTCTCTCTCTTTCACTGTCTTTGTTTCATGGGTTTGTAAAAGTAATTTATTTTTATAATGGGGTTTAGCTGCTTTTCACTGCTGTGTTTATGCCGCTTTACACCCACTTGACACACTAACAGAGAGATATCAATACATAGGTTTTAAGATTATTACTAGTCAGATATATTCTTGTGTGGTGAATAGGGCGTGTTGAGTCCAGTTCTCTGAGCAAGGAGTAGGTCTTGTCTATTACATATTGGGTTTATGGAACGGTATCTGAGCTAATTTGAAACCCTTGTTTTATGTATCACCCCACCTCACCTTTCCCTTTAAGCAGCCATAGTGTGTTTTCTGCATGTGTGACTCTGTTCTGTTTTGTAATTCAGTTCAAGTGTAACGGTTTTTACATTCCCTCTATCAGTGATACCTTATGAGAAGTGTCCTTTTCTGTGTGACTTATTTCACTTAGAATCGTCGTACCTAAATCCACTCATCATGCTGCTACTAGCCTTATGACATTGATTTCATGGCTGAGTGATATTCCATTGTACATAAGGACCACAACTTCTTTATCCATTTTTCTCTTTCCTGGGATATTGAAGGTGGAATGAAGTGGAGGTCCTTGTCAACAGAGCAGCCCTAAACTTTGGGGTGCTTGTGTCTTGCTGATTTTTCATTTTCCCAATTTATACCCCCATGAGTGGAAGTGCCCTATGCTCTCTAAGCTGTGTTTTTTAGATGTTTCAAGACACACCGTACACTTCTCCATGGTGGCTGTTGGCAATTTACATCCCGCCCATCAGTGTAGCAAGGCTCCCATTTCTCCATGGCCTGTCCTGCATTTCTGGTTTTGAGACTTTTTTCAGCATGGCCCTTTTGACCGATGGGTAGCGAGTCTTCTTTGTAGCGCTGATTTGCCTTTCCAGGTTGCTTGGTTGGCCAAAAAGGGCGTATGCGTTTTTTCCTGAATATATTCAGGAAAAAACGCATACGCCCTTTTCGGCCAAGGGCATCATTGTCAACGTTTTGCTGCTTTTCATGTGCTTTAAAGGCGATTCGAATCTACCTCCTGAAATCTCTTTCCTGCAATTCTGCCTTGATTTCAAATCCTCTTCTTTGCCTTCCCTCAATATATTTGTGGACGAGAGTTATCATTTATAACTCTGCAGGTTTGTGAATTGCAGTGCCCTGAACCTCCATTTTACAACTCGTTTTTATGGGAGCTGGCGGCAAAATCGCAGAATGGCTTCAGGCCCTGTTCTGGTTCCGGGGGGCAGGCTGAGCCTGTGTTAATTCTTCTTTCTGATGGGAAAATAGAGTGACCTGTGCCTGTCCCAACACCAAGAGCTAGTCTCTCGTTGGTTCCACGTCTTCCCATTTATCCTCAGGACAAATTGCAACCTGTACGGAACAGGAGGTTAAAGGTGCTGATGCTCCAAGTAGGGAGCTTGCTAGTAAAGCGGCTGGAATGGCGAACCCGGGCACAAGGCGATGAGAAATGAGGTGCGTTTTAGAAACCTTTCCCCATCACATGGTGTACCATCTTTTTGTTTTCTCATGCATGTTTTCGATGTAGGAAGATGCCCTTGAACCTGGAGATTTGGGACCCATGGGATGGGTACCACGCAGTATTACTTTAAGGGGTCTGCGTTTGCTCACCCAACCTCACCAAACCTCTCAGCCCCAAGAGTGTCCACCCTTATGTCTCATCCAGCTGTGGGTCTAGATATGGTCAATCCAGGTTGCATCACAGCCCCTGAACGCATTGTGTAAGAATTCCTCTCTCGTTCACTGTCTTTGTTTCATGGGTTTTTCAAAGTAATTTATTTTCATAATGGGATTTAGCTGCTTTTCACTGCTGTGTTTATGCCGCTTTACACCCACTTGACACACTAACAGAGAGATATCAATACATAGGCTTTATGATTATTACTAGTCAGATATATTCTTGTGCGGTGAATAGGGCGTGTTGAGTCCAGTTCTCTGAGCAAGGAGTAGGTCTTGTCTATTACATATTGGGTTTATGGAACGGTATCTGAGCTAATTTGAAACCCTTGTTTTATGTATCACCCCACCTCACCTTTCCCGTTAAGAAGCCATAGTGTGTTTTCTGCATGTGTGACTCTGTTCTGTTTTGTAATTCAGTTCAAGTGTAACGGTTTTTACATTCCCTCTATCAGTGATACCTTATGAGAAGTGTCCTTTTCTGTGTGACTTATTTCACTTAGAATCGTCGTACCTTAATCCACTCATCATGCTGCTACTAGCCTTATGACATTGATTTCATGGCTGAGTGATATTCCATTGTACATAAGGACCACAACTTCTTTACCCATTTTTCTCTTTCCTGGGATATTTAAGGTGGAATGAAGTGGAGGTCCTTGTCAACAGAGCAGCCCTAAACTTTGGGGTGCTTGTGTCTTGCTGATTTTTCATTTTCCCAATTCATACCCCCATGAGTGGAAGTGCCCTATGCTCTCTAAGCTGTGTTTTTCAGATGTTTCAGGACTCACCGTACACTTCTCCAGAGTGGCTGTTGGCAATTTACATCCCGCCCATCAGTGTAGCAAGGCTCCCATTTCTCCATGGCCTGTCCTCGATTTCTGGTTTTGACACTTTTTTCAGCATGGCCCTTTTGACCGATGGGTAGCGAGTCTTCTTTGTAGCGCTCATTTGCCTTTCCAGGTTGCTTGGTTGGCCAAAAAGGGCGTATGCGTTTTTTCCTGAATATATTCAGGAAAAAACGCATACGCCCTTTTTGGCCAAGGGCATCATTGTCAACGTTTTGCCGCTTTTCATGTGCTTTAAATGCGATTCGAATCTACCTCCTGAAATCTCTTTCCTGCAATTCTGCCTTGATTTCAAATCCTCTTCTTTGCCTTCCCTCAATATATTTGTGGACGAGAGTTATGATTTATAACTCTGCAGGTTTGTGAATTGCAGTGCCCTGAACCTCCATTTTACAACTCGTTTTTATGGGAGCTGGCGGCAAAATCGCAGAATGGTTTCAGGCCCTGTTCTGGTTCCGGGGGGCAGGCTGAGCCTGTGGTTAATTCTTCTTTCTGATGGGAAAATAGAGTGACCTGTGCCTGTCCCAACACCAAGAGCTAGTCTCTCGTTGGTTCCACGTCTTCCCGTTTATCCTCAGGACAAATTGCAACCTGTACGGAACAGGAGGTTAAAGGTGCTGATGCTCCAAGTAGGGAGCTTGCTAGTAAAGCGGCTGGAATGGCGAACCCGGGCACAAGGCGATGAGAAATGAGGTGCGTTTTAGAAACCTTTCCCCATCACACTGTGTACCATCTTCTGGGTTTCTCATGCATGTTTTGATGTAGGAAGATGCCCTTGAACCTGGAGATTTGGGACCCATGCGATGGGTACCATGCAGTATTACTTTAAAGGGTCTGCGTTTGCTCACCCAACCTCACCAAACCTCTCAGCCCCAAGAGTGTCCACCCTTATGTCTCATCCAGCTGTGGGTCTAGATATGGTCAATCCAGGTTGCATCACAGCCCCTGAACGCATTGTGTAAGAATTCCTCTCTCGTTCACTGTCTTTGTTTCATGGGTTTTTCAAAGTAATTTATTTTCATAATGGGATTTAGCTGCTTTTCACTGCTGTGTTTATGCCACTTTACACCCACTTGACACACTAACAGAGAGATATAAATACATAGGCTTTACGATTATTACTAGTCAGATATAATCTTGTGCGGTGAATAGGGCGTGTTGAGTCCAGTTTTCTGAGCAAGGAGTATGTCTTGTCTATTACATATTGGGTTTATGGAACGGTATCTGAGCTAATTTGATACCCTTGTTTTATGTATCACCCCACCTCACCTTTCCCGTTAAGCAGCCATAGTGTGTTTTCTGCATGTGTGACTCTGTTCTGTTTTGTAATTCAGTTCAAGTGTAACGGTTTTTACATTCCCTCTATCAGTGATACCTTATGAGAAGTGTCCTTTTCTGTGTGACTTATTTCACTTAGAATCGTCGTACCTAAATCCACTCATCATGCTGCTACTAGCCTTATGACATTGATTTCATGGCTGAGTGATATTCCATTGTACATAAGGACCACAACTTCTTTACCCATTTTTCTCTTTCCTGGGATATTTAAGGTGGAATGAAGTGGAGGTCCTTGTCAACAGAGCAGCCCTCAACTTTGGGGTGCTTGTGTCTTGCTGATTTTTCATTTTCCCAATTCATACCCCCATGAGTGGAAGTGCCCTATGCTCTCTAAGCTGTGTTTTTCAGATGTATCAGGACTCACCGTACACTTCTCCAGAGTGGCTGTTGGCAATTTACATCCCGCCCATCAGTGTAGCAAGGCTCCCATTTCTCCATGGCCTGTCCTGCATTTCTGGTTTTGACACTTTTTTCAGCATGGCCCTTTTGACCGATGGGAAGCGAGACTTGATTGTAGCGCTGATTTGCCTTTCCAGGTTGCTTGGTTGGGCAAAAAGGGCGTATGCGTTTTTTCCTGAATATATTCAGGAAAAAACGCATACGCCCTTTTTGGCCAAGGGCATCATTGTCAACGTTTTGCCGCTTTTCATGTGCTTTAAAGGCGATTCGAATCTACCTCCTGAAATCTCTTTCCTGCAATTCTGCCTTGATTTCAAATCCTCTTCTTTGCCTTCCCTCAATATATTTGTGGACGAGAGTTATCATTTATAACTCTGCAGGTTTGTGAATTGCAGTGCCCTGAACCTCCATTTTACAACTCGTTTTTATGGGAGCTGGCGGCAAAATCGCAGAATGGCTTCAGGCCCTGTTCTGGTTCCGGGGGGCAGGCTGAGCCTGTGGTTAATTCTTCTTTCTGATGGGAAAATAGAGTGACCTGTGCCTGTCCCAACACCAAGAGCTAGTCTCTCGTTGGTTCCACGTCTTCCCGTTTATCCTCAGGACAAATTGCAACCTGTACGGAACAGGAGGTTAAAGGTGCTGATGCTCCAAGTAGGGAGCTTGCTAGTAAAGCGGCTGGAATGGCGAACCCGGGCACAAGGCGATGAGAAATGAGGTGCGTTTTAGAAACCTTTCCCCATCACACGGTGTACCATCTTCTGGGTTTCTCATGCATGTTTTTGATGTAGGAAGATGCCCTTGAACCTGGAGATTTGGGACCCATGCGATGGGTATCATGCAGTATTACTTTAAAGGGTCTGCGTTTGCTCACCCAACCTCACCAAACCTCTCAGCCCCAAGAGTGTCCACCCTTATGTCTGATCCAGCTGTGAGTCTAGATATGGTCAATCTAGGTTGCATCACAGCCCCTGAATGCATTGTGTAAGAATTTCTCTCTCTTTCACTGTCTTTTTTTCATGGGTGTTTCAAAGTAATTTATTTTTATAATGGGGTTTAGCTGATTTTCACTGCTGTGTTTATGCCGCTTTACACCCACTTGACACACTAACAGAGAGATATCAATACATAGGCTTTACGATTATTACTAGTCAGATATATTCTTGTGCGGTGAATAGGGCGTGTTGAGTCCAGTTCTCTGAGCAAGGAGTAGGTCTTGTCTATTACATATTGGGTTTATGGAACGGTATCTGAGCTAATTTGAAACCCTTGTTTTATGTATCACCCCACCTCACCTTTCCCGTTAAGCAGCCAGAGTGTGTTTTCTGCATGTGTGACTCTGTTCTGTTTTGTAATTCAGTTCAAGTGTAACGGTTTTTACATTCCCTCTATCAGTGATACCTTATGAGAAGTGTCCTTTTCTGTGTGACTTATTTCACTTAGAATCGTCGTACCTTAATCCACTCATCATGCTGCTACTAGCCTTATGACATTGATTTCATGGCTGAGTGATATTCCATTGTACATAAGGATCACAACTTCTTTATCCATTTTTCTCTTTCCTGGGATATTGAAGGTGGAATGAAGTGGAGGTCCTTGTCAACAGAGCAGCCCTAAACTTTGGGGTGCTTGTGTCTTGCTGATTTTTAATTTTCCCAATTTATACCCCCATGAGTGGAAGTGCCCTATGCTCTCTAAGCTGTGTTTTTCAGATGTTTCAGGACTCACCGGACACTTCTCCAGAGTGGCTCTTGGCAATTTACATCCCGCCCATCAGTGTAGCAAGGCTCCCATTTCTCCATGGCCTGTCCTGCATTTCTGGTTTTGACACTTTTTTCAGCATGGCCCTTTTGACCGATGGGAAGCGAGACTTGTTTGTAGCGCTGATTTGCCTTTCCAGGTTGCTTGGTTGGCCAAAAAGGGCGTATGCTTTTTTTCCTGAATATATTCAGGAAAAAACGCATACGCCCTTTTTGGCCAAGGGCATCATTGTCAACGTTTTGCCACTTTTCATGTGCTTTAAATGCGATTCGAATCTACTTCCTGAAATCTGTTTCCTGCAATTCTGCCTTGATTTCAAATCCTCTTCGTTGCCTTCCCTCAATATATTTGTGGACGAGAGTTATCATTTATAACTGCAGGTTTGTGAATTGCAGTGCCCTGAACCTCCATTTTACAACTCGTTTTTATGGGAGCTGGCCGCAAAATCACAGAATGGATTCAGGCCCTGTTCTGGTTCCGGGGGGCAGGCTGAGCCTGTGGTTAATTCTTCTTTCTGATGGGAAAATAGAGTGACCTGTGCCTGTCCCAACACCAAGAGCTAGTCTCTCGTTGGTTCCACGTCTTCCCGTTTATCCTCAGGACAAATTGCAACCTGTACGGAACAGGAGGTTAAAGGTGCTGATGCTCCAAGTAGGGAGCTTGCTAGTAAAGCGGCTGGAATGGCGAACCCGGGCACAAGGAGATGAGAAATGAGGTGCGTTTTAGAAACCTTTCCCCATCACACGGTGTACCATCTTCTGGGTTTCTCATGCATGTTTTTGATGTAGGAAGATGCCCTTGAAGCTGGAGATTTGGGACCCATGCGATGGGTACCATGCAGTATTACTTTAAAGGGTCTGCGTTTGCTCACCCAACCTCACCAAACCTCTCAGCCCCAAGAGTGTCCACCCTTATGTCTCATCCAGCTGTGGGTCTAGATATGGTCAATCCAGGTTGCATCACAGCCCCTGAACGCATTGTGTAAGAATTCCTCTCTCGTTCACTGTCTTTGTTTCATGGGTTTTTCAAAGTAATTTATTTTCATAATGGGATTTAGCTGCTTTTCACTGCTGTGTTTATGCCGCTTTACACCCACTTGACACACTAACAGAGAGATATCAATACATAGGCTTTACGATTATTACTAGTCAGATATATTCTTGTGCGGTGAATAGGGCGTGTTGAGTCCAGTTCTCTGAGCAAGGAGTAGGTCTTGTCTATTACATATTGGGTTTATGGAACGGTATCTGAGCTAATTTGAAACCCTTGTTTTATGTATCACCCCACCTCACCTTTCCCGTTAAGAAGCCATAGTGTGTTTTCTGCATGTGTGACTCTGTTCTGTTTTGTAATTCAGTTCAAGTGTAACGGTTTTTACATTCCCTCTATCAGTGATACCTTATGAGAAGTGTCCTTTTCTGTGTGACTTATTTCACTTAGAATCGTCGTACCTTAATCCACTCATCATGCTGCTACTAGCCTTATGACATTGATTTCATGGCTGAGTGATATTCCATTGTACATAAGGACCACAACTTCTTTACCCATTTTTCTCTTTCCTGGGATATTTAAGGTGGAATGAAGTGGAGGTCCTTGTCAACAGAGCAGCCCTAAACTTTGGGGTGCTTGTGTCTTGCTGATTTTTCATTTTCCCAATTCATACCCCCATGAGTGGAAGTGCCCTATGCTCTCTAAGCTGTGTTTTTCAGATGTTTCAGGACTCACTGTACACTTCTCCAGAGTGGCTGTTGGCAATTTACATCCCGCCCATCAGTGTAGCAAGGCTCCCATTTCTCCATGGCCTGTCCTGCATTTCTGGTTTTGACACTTTTTTCAGCATGGCCCTTTTGACCGATGGGAAGCAAGACTTGTTTGTAGCGCTGATTTGCCTTTCCAGGTTGCTTGGTTGGCCAAAAAGGGCGTATGCGTTTTTTCCTGAATATATTCAGGAAAAAACGCATACGCCCTTTTTGGCCAAGGGCATCATTGTCAACGTTTTGCCGCTTTTCATGTGCTTTAAATGCGATTCGAATCTACCTCCTGAAATCTCTTTCCTGCAATTCTGCCTTGATTTCAACTCCTCTTCTTTGCCTTCCCTCAATATATTTGTGGAGGAGAGTTATCATTTATAACTCTGCAGGTTTGTGAATTGCAGTGCCCTGAACCTCCATTTTACAACTCGTTTTTATGGGAGCTGGCCGCAAAATCGCAGAATGGCTTCAGGCCCTGTTCTGGTTCCGGGGGGCAGGCTGAGCCTGTGGTTAATTCTTCTTTCTGATGGGAAAATAGAGTGACCTGTGCCTGTCCCAACACCAAGAGCTAGTCTCTCGTTGGTTCCACGTCTTCCCGTTTATCCTCAGGACAAATTGCAACCTGTACGGAACAGGAGGTTAAAGGTGCTGATGCTCCAAGTAGGGAGCTTGCTAGTAAAGCGGCTGGAATGGCGAACCCGGGCACAAGGCGATGAGAAATGAGGTGCGTTTTAGAAACCTTTCCCCATCACACGGTGTACCATCTTCTGGGTTTCTCATGCATGTTTTTGATGTAGGAAGATGCCCTTGAACCTGGAGATTTGGGACCCATGCGATGGGTATCATGCAGTATTACTTTAAAGGGTCTGCGTTTGCTCACCCAACCTCACCAAACCTCTCAGGCCCAAGACTGTCCACCCTTATGTCTCATCCAGCTGTGCGTCTAGATATGGTCAATCCAGGTTGCATCACAGCCCCTGAACGCATTGTGTAAGAATTTCTCTCTCTTTCACTGTCTTTGTTTCATGGGTGTTTCAAAGTAATTTATTTTTATAATGGGGTTTAGCTGCTTTTCACTGCTGTGTTTATGCCGCTTTACACCCACTTGACACACTAACAGAGAGATATCAATACATAGGTTTTACGATTATTATTAGTCAGATATATTCTTGTGCGGTGAATAGGGCGTGTTGAGTCCAGTTCTCTGAGCAAGGAGTAGGTCTTGTCTATTACATATTGGGTTTATGGAACGGTATCTGAGCTAATTTGATACCCTTGTTTTATGTATCACCCCACCTCACCTTTCCCGTTAAGCAGCCATAGTGTGTTTTCTGCATGTGTGACTCTGTTCTGTTTTGTAATTCAGTTCAAGTGTAACGGTTTTTACATTCCCTCTATCAGTGATACCTTATGAGAAGTGTCCTTTTCTGTGTGACTTATTTCACTTAGAATCGTCGTACCTAAATCCACTCATCATGCTGCTACTAGCCTTATGACATTGATTTCATGGCTGAGTGATATTCCATTGTACATAAGGACCACAACTTCTTTATCCATTTTTCTCTTTCCTGGGATATTGAAGGTGGAATGAAGTGGAGGTCCTTGTCAACAGAGCAGCCCTAAACTTTGGGGTGCTTGTGTCTTGCTGATTTTTCATTTTCCCAATTCATTCCCCCATGAGTGGAAGTGCCCTATGCTCTCTAAGCTGTGTTTTTCAGATGTTTCAAGACACACCGTACACTTCTCCAGAGTGGCTGTTGGCAATTTACATCGCGCCCATCAGTGTAGCAAGGCTCCCATTTCTCCATGGCCTGTCCTGCATTTCTGGTTTTGAGACTTTTTTCAGCATGGCCCTTTTGACCGATGGGTAGCGAGTCTTCTTTGTAGCCCTGATTTGCCTTTCCAGGTTGCTTGGTTGGCTAAAAAGGGCGTATGGGTTTTTTCCTGAATATATTCAGGAAAAAACGCATACGCCCTTTTTGGCCAAGGGCATCATTGTCAACGTTTTGCCGCTTTTCATGTGCTTTAAAGGCGATTCGAATCTACCTCCTGAAATCTGTTTCCTGCAATTCTGCCTTGATTTCAAATCCTCTTCTTTGCCTTCCCTCAATATATTTGTGGACGAGAGTTATCATTTATAACTCTGCAGGTTTTTGAATTGCAGTGCCCTGAAGCTCCATTTTACAACTCGCTTTTTTGGGAGCTGGCCGCAAAAGCGCAGGATGGCTTCAGGCCCTGTTCTGGTTCCGGGGGGGATGATGAGCCTGTGGTTAATTCTTCTTCCTGATGGGAAAATAGAGTGACCTGTGCCTGTGCCAACAACAAGAGCTAGTCTCTCACTGGTTCCCCGTCTACCCGTTCATCCTCAGGACAAATTGCAACCTGTACGGAACAGGAGGTTAAAGGTGCTGATGCTCCAAGTAGGGAGATTGTTAGTAAAGCGGCTGGAATGGCGACCCCGGGCACAAGGAGAAGAGAAATGAGGTGCGTTTTAGAAACCTTTCCCCATCACATGGTGTACCATCTTTTTGTTTTCTCATGCATGTTTTCGATGTAGGAAGATGTCCTTGAACCTGGAGATTTGGGACCCATGCGATGGGTACCACGCAGTATTACTTTAAAGGGTCTGTGTTTGCTCACCCAACCTCACCAAACCTCTCAGCCCCAAGAGTGTCCACCCTTATGTCTCATCCAGCTGTGGGTCTAGATATGGTCAATCTAGGTTGCATCACAGCCCCTGAACGCATTGTGTAAGAATTTCTCTCTCTTTCACTGTCTTTGTTTCATGGGTTTTTCGAAGTAATTTATTTTTATAATGGGGTTTAGCTGCTTTTCACTGCTGTGTTTATGCCGCTTTACACCCACTTGACACACTAACAGAGAGATATCAATACATAGGTTTTAAGATTATTACTAGTCAGATATATTCTTGTGCAGGGAATAGGGCCTGTTGAGTCCAGTTCTCTGAGCAAGGAGTAGGTCTTGTCTATTACATATTGGGTTTATGGAACGGTATCTGAGCTAATTTGAAACCCTTGTTTTATGTATCACCCCACCTCACCTTTCCCGTTAAGCAGCCATAGTCTGTTTTCTGCATGTGTGACTCTGTTCTGTTTTGTAATTCAGTTCAAGTGTAACGCTTTTTACATTCCCTCTATAAGTGATACCTTATGAGAAGTGTCCTTTTCTGTGTGACTTATTTCACTTAGAATCGTCGTACCTAAATCCACTCATCATGCTGCTACTAGCCTTATGACATTGATTTCATGGCTGAGTGATATTCCATTGTACATAAGGACCACAACTTCTTTATCCATTTTTCTCTTTCCTGGGATATTGATGGTGGAATGAAGTGGAGGTCCTTGTCAACAGAGCAGCCCTAAACTTTGGGGTGCTTGTGTCTTGCTGATTTTTCATTTTCCCAATTTATACCCCCATGAGTGGAAGTGCCCTATGCTCTCTAAGCTGTGTTTTTTAGATGTTTCAAGACACACCGTACACTTCTCCAGAGTGGCTGTTGGCAATTTACATCCCGCCCATCAGTGTAGCAAGGCTCCCATTTCTCCATGGCCTGTCCCGCATTTCTGGTTTTGAGACTTTTTTCAGCATGGCCCTTTTGACCGATGGGTAGCGAGTCTTCTTTGTAGCGCTGATTTGCCTTTCTAGGTTGCTTGGTTGGCCAAAAAGGGCGTATGCGTTTTTTCCTGAATATATTCAGGAAAAAACGCATACGCCATTTTTAGCCAAGGGCATCATTGTCAACGTTTTGCCGCTTTTCATGTGCTTTAAAGGCGATTCGAATCTACCTCCTGAAATCTGTTTCCTGCAATTCTGCCTTGATTTCAAATCCTCTTCTTTGCCTTCCCTCAATATATTTGTGGACGAGAGTTATCATTTATAACTCTGCAGGTTTGTGAATTGCAGTGCCCTGAAGCTCCATTTTACAACTCGCTTTTTTGGGAGCTGGCCGCAAAAGCGCTGGATGGCTTCAGGCCCTGTTCTGGTTCCGGGGGCTATGATGAACCTGTGGTTAATTCTTCTTCCTGATGGGAAAATAGAGTGACCTGTGCCTGTCCCAACACCAAGAGCTAGTCTCTCACTGGTTCCCCGTCTTCCCGTTCATCCTCAGGACAAATTGCAACCTGCACGGAACAGGAGGTTAAAGGTGCTGATGCTCCAAATAAGGAGATTGCTAGTAAAGCGGCTGGAATGGAGAACCCGGGCACAAGGAGATGAGAAATGAGGTGCGTTTTAGATATTTTTCCCCATCACACGGTGTACCATCTTCTGGGTTTCTCGTGCATGTTTTCGATGTAGGAAGATGCCCTTGAACCTGGAGATTTGGGACCCATGGGATGGGTACCACGCAGTATTACTTTAAAGGGTCTGCGTTTGCTCACCCAACCTCACCAAACCTCTCAGCCCCAAGAGTGTCCACCCTTATGTCTCATCCAGCTGTGGGTCTAGATATGGTCAATCCAGGTTGCATCACAGCCCCTGAACGCATTGTGTAAGAATTTCTCTCTCTTTCACTGTCTTTGTTTCATGGGTTTTTCGAAGTAATTTATTTTTATACTGGGGTTTAGCTGCTTTTCACTGCTGTGTTTATGCCGCTTTACACCCACTTGACACACTAACAGAGAGATATCAATACATAGGTTTTAAGATTATTACTAGTCAGATATATTCTTGTGCGGTGAATAGGGCGTGTTGAGTCCAGTTCTCTGAGCAAGGAGTAGGTCTTGTCTATTACATATTGGGTTTATGGAACGGTATCTGAGCTAATTTGAAACCCTTGTTTTTTGTATCACCCCACCTCACCTTTCCCGTTAAGCAGCCATAGTGTGTTTTCTGCATGTGTGACTCTGTTCTGTTTTGTAATTCAGTTCAAGTGTAACGGTTTTTACATTCCCTCTATAAGTGATACCTTATGAGAAGTGTCCTTTTCTGTGTGACTTATTTCACTTAGAATCGTCGAACCTAAATCCACTCATCATGCTGCTACTAGCCTTATGACATTGATTTCATGGCTGAGTGATATTCCATTGTACATAAGGACCACAACTTCTTTATCCATTTTTCTCTTTCCTGGGATATTGAAGGTGGAATGAAGTGGAGGTCCTTGTCAACAGAGCAGCCCTAAACTTTGGGGTGCTTGTGTCTTGCTGATTTTTCATTTTCCCAATTCATTCCCCCATGAGTGGAAGTGCCCTATGCTCTCTAAGCTGTGTTTTTCAGATGTTTCAAGACACACCGTACACTTCTCCAGAGTGGCTGTTGGCAATTTACATCGCGCCCATCAGTGTAGCAAGGCTCCCATTTCTCCATGGCCTGTCCTGCATTTCTGGTTTTGAGACTTTTTTCAGCATGGCCCTTTTGACCGATGGGTAGCGAGTCTTCTTTGTAGCCCTGATTTGCCTTTCCAGGTTGCTTGGTTGGCTAAAAAGGGCGTATGGGTTTTTTCCTGAATATATTCAGGAAAAAACGCATACGCCCTTTTTGGCCAAGGGCATCATTGTCAACGTTTTGCCGCTTTTCATGTGCTTTAAAGGCGATTCGAATCTACCTCCTGAAATCTGTTTCCTGCAATTCTGCCTTGATTTCAAATCCTCTTCTTTGCCTTCCCTCAATATATTTGTGGACGAGAGTTATCATTTATAACTCTGCAGGTTTTTGAATTGCAGTGCCCTGAAGCTCCATTTTACAACTCGCTTTTTTGGGAGCTGGCCGCAAAAGCGCAGGATGGCTTCAGGCCCTGTTCTGGTTCCGGGGGGGATGATGAGCCTGTGGTTAATTCTTCTTCCTGATGGGAAAATAGAGTGACCTGTGCCTGTGCCAACAACAAGAGCTAGTCTCTCACTGGTTCCCCGTCTACCCGTTCATCCTCAGGACAAATTGCAACCTGTACGGAACAGGAGGTTAAAGGTGCTGATGCTCCAAGTAGGGAGATTGTTAGTAAAGCGGCTGGAATGGCGACCCCGGGCACAAGGAGAAGAGAAATGAGGTGCGTTTTAGAAACCTTTCCCCATCACATGGTGTACCATCTTTTTGTTTTCTCATGCATGTTTTCGATGTAGGAAGATGTCCTTGAACCTGGAGATTTGGGACCCATGCGATGGGTACCACGCAGTATTACTTTAAAGGGTCTGTGTTTGCTCACCCAACCTCACCAAACCTCTCAGCCCCAAGAGTGTCCACCCTTATGTCTCATCCAGCTGTGGGTCTAGATATGGTCAATCTAGGTTGCATCACAGCCCCTGAACGCATTGTGTAAGAATTTCTCTCTCTTTCACTGTCTTTGTTTCATGGGTTTTTCGAAGTAATTTATTTTTATAATGGGGTTTAGCTGCTTTTCACTGCTGTGTTTATGCCGCTTTACACCCACTTGACACACTAACAGAGAGATATCAATACATAGGTTTTAAGATTATTACTAGTCAGATATATTCTTGTGCAGGGAATAGGGCCTGTTGAGTCCAGTTCTCTGAGCAAGGAGTAGGTCTTGTCTATTACATATTGGGTTTATGGAACGGTATCTGAGCTAATTTGAAACCCTTGTTTTATGTATCACCCCACCTCACCTTTCCCGTTAAGCAGCCATAGTCTGTTTTCTGCATGTGTGACTCTGTTCTGTTTTGTAATTCAGTTCAAGTGTAACGCTTTTTACATTCCCTCTATAAGTGATACCTTATGAGAAGTGTCCTTTTCTGTGTGACTTATTTCACTTAGAATCGTCGTACCTAAATCCACTCATCATGCTGCTACTAGCCTTATGACATTGATTTCATGGCTGAGTGATATTCCATTGTACATAAGGACCACAACTTCTTTATCCATTTTTCTCTTTCCTGGGATATTGATGGTGGAATGAAGTGGAGGTCCTTGTCAACAGAGCAGCCCTAAACTTTGGGGTGCTTGTGTCTTGCTGATTTTTCATTTTCCCAATTTATACCCCCATGAGTGGAAGTGCCCTATGCTCTCTAAGCTGTGTTTTTTAGATGTTTCAAGACACACCGTACACTTCTCCAGAGTGGCTGTTGGCAATTTACATCCCGCCCATCAGTGTAGCAAGGCTCCCATTTCTCCATGGCCTGTCCCGCATTTCTGGTTTTGAGACTTTTTTCAGCATGGCCCTTTTGACCGATGGGTAGCGAGTCTTCTTTGTAGCGCTGATTTGCCTTTCTAGGTTGCTTGGTTGGCCAAAAAGGGCGTATGCGTTTTTTCCTGAATATATTCAGGAAAAAACGCATACGCCATTTTTAGCCAAGGGCATCATTGTCAACGTTTTGCCGCTTTTCATGTGCTTTAAAGGCGATTCGAATCTACCTCCTGAAATCTGTTTCCTGCAATTCTGCCTTGATTTCAAATCCTCTTCTTTGCCTTCCCTCAATATATTTGTGGACGAGAGTTATCATTTATAACTCTGCAGGTTTGTGAATTGCAGTGCCCTGAAGCTCCATTTTACAACTCGCTTTTTTGGGAGCTGGCCGCAAAAGCGCTGGATGGCTTCAGGCCCTGTTCTGGTTCCGGGGGCTATGATGAACCTGTGGTTAATTCTTCTTCCTGATGGGAAAATAGAGTGACCTGTGCCTGTCCCAACACCAAGAGCTAGTCTCTCACTGGTTCCCCGTCTTCCCGTTCATCCTCAGGACAAATTGCAACCTGCACGGAACAGGAGGTTAAAGGTGCTGATGCTCCAAATAAGGAGATTGCTAGTAAAGCGGCTGGAATGGAGAACCCGGGCACAAGGAGATGAGAAATGAGGTGCGTTTTAGATATTTTTCCCCATCACACGGTGTACCATCTTCTGGGTTTCTCGTGCATGTTTTCGATGTAGGAAGATGCCCTTGAACCTGGAGATTTGGGACCCATGGGATGGGTACCACGCAGTATTACTTTAAAGGGTCTGCGTTTGCTCACCCAACCTCACCAAACCTCTCAGCCCCAAGAGTGTCCACCCTTATGTCTCATCCAGCTGTGGGTCTAGATATGGTCAATCCAGGTTGCATCACAGCCCCTGAACGCATTGTGTAAGAATTTCTCTCTCTTTCACTGTCTTTGTTTCATGGGTTTTTCGAAGTAATTTATTTTTATACTGGGGTTTAGCTGCTTTTCACTGCTGTGTTTATGCCGCTTTACACCCACTTGACACACTAACAGAGAGATATCAATACATAGGTTTTAAGATTATTACTAGTCAGATATATTCTTGTGCGGTGAATAGGGCGTGTTGAGTCCAGTTCTCTGAGCAAGGAGTAGGTCTTGTCTATTACATATTGGGTTTATGGAACGGTATCTGAGCTAATTTGAAACCCTTGTTTTTTGTATCACCCCACCTCACCTTTCCCGTTAAGCAGCCATAGTGTGTTTTCTGCATGTGTGACTCTGTTCTGTTTTGTAATTCAGTTCAAGTGTAACGGTTTTTACATTCCCTCTATAAGTGATACCTTATGAGAAGTGTCCTTTTCTGTGTGACTTATTTCACTTAGAATCGTCGAACCTAAATCCACTCATCATGCTGCTACTAGCCTTATGACATTGATTTCATGGCTGAGTGATATTCCATTGTACATAAGGACCACAACTTCTTTATCCATTTTTCTCTTTCCTGGGATATTGAAGGTGGAATGAAGTGGAGGTCCTTGTCAACAGAGCAGCCCTAAACTTTGGGGTGCTTGTGTCTTGCTGATTTTTCATTTTCCCAATTTATACCCCCATGAGTGGAAGTGCCCTATGCTCTCTAAGCTGTGTTTTTTAGATGTTTCAGGACACACCGTACACTTCTCCAGAGTGGCTGTTGGCAATTTACATCCCGCCCATCAGTGTAGCAAGGCTCCCATTTCTCCATGGCCTGTCCTGCATTTCTGGTTTTGAGACTTTTTTCAGCATGGCCCTTTTGACCGATGGGTAGCGAGTCTTCTTTGTAGCGCTGATTTGCCTTTCCACGTTGCTTGGTTGGCCAAAAAGGGCGTATGCGTTTTTTCCTGAATATATTCAGGAAAAAACGCATACGCCCTTTTTGGCCAAGGGCATCATTGTCAACGTTTTGCCGCTTTTCATGTGCTTTAAAGGCGATTCGAATCTACCTCCTGGAATCTGTTTCCTACAATTCTGCCTTGATTTCAAATCCTCTTCTTTGCCTTCCCTCAATATATTTGTGGACGAGAGTTATCATTTATATCTCTGCAGGTTTGTGAATTGCAGTGCCCTGAAGCTCCATTTTACAACTCGCTTTTTTGGGAGCTGGCCGCAAAAGCGCAGGATGGCTTCAGGCCCTGTTCTGGTTCCCGGGGGGTGGATGAGCCTGTGGTTAATTCTTCTTCCTGATGGGAAGATAGAGTGACCTGTGCCTGTCCCAACACCAAGAGCTAGTCTCTCACTGGTTCCCCGTCTACCCGTTCATCCTCAGGACAAATTGCAACCTGTACGGAACAGGAGGTTAAAGGTGCTGATGCTCCAAGTAGGGAGATTGTTAGTAAAGCGGCTGGAATGGCCAACCCGGGCACAAGGAGAAGAGAAATGAGGTGCGTTTTAGAAACCTTTCCCCATCACATGGTGTACCATCATTTTGTTTTCTCATGCATGTTTTCGATGTAGGAAGATGTCCTTGAACCTGGAGATTTGGGACCCATGCGATGGGTACCACGCAGTATTACTTTAAAGGGTCTGCGTTTGCTCACCCAACCTCACCAAACCTCTCAGCCCCAAGAGTGTCCACCCTTATGTCTCATCCAGCTGTGGGTCTAGATATGGTCAATCCAGGTTGCATCACAGCCCCTGAACGCATTGTGTAAGTATTTCTCTCTCTTTCACTGTCTTTGTTTCATTGGTTTTTCAAAGTAATTTATTTTTACAATGGGGTTTAGCTGCTTTTCACTGCTGTGTTTATGCCGCTTTACACCCACTTGACACACTAACAGAGAGATATCAATACATAGGTTTTAAGATTATTACTAGTCAGATATATTCTTGTGCGGTGAATAGGGCGTGTTGAGTCCAGTTCTCTGAGCAAGGAGTACGTCTTGTCTATTACATATTGGGTTTATGGAACGGTATCTGAGCTAATTTGAAACCCTTGTTTTATGTATCACCCCACCTCACCTTTCCCGATAAGCAGCCATAGTGTGTTTTCTGCATGTGTGACTCTGTTCTGTTTTGTAATTCAGTTCAAGTGTAACAGTTTTTACATTCCCTCTATAAGTGATACCTTATGAGAAGTGTCCTTTTCTGTGTGACTTATTTCGCTTAGAATCGTCGTACCTAAATCCACTCATCATGCTGCTACTAGCCTTATGACATCGATTTCATGGCTGAGTGATATTCCATTGTACATAAGGACCACAACTTCTTTATCCATTTTTCTCTTTCCTGGGATATTGAAGGTGGAATGAAGTGGAGGTCCTTGTCAACAGAGCAGCCCTAAACTTTGGGGTGCTTGTGTCTTGCTGAATTTTCATTTTCCCAATTTATACCCCCATGAGTGGAAGTGCCCTATGCTCTCTAAGCTGTGTTTTTTAGATGTTTCAAGACACACCGTACACTTCTCCAGAGTGGCTGTTGTCAATTTACATCCCGCCCATCAGTGTAGCAGAGGCTCCCATTTCTCCATGGCCTGTCCCGCATTTCTGGTTTTGAGACTTTTTTCAGCATGGCCCTTTTGACCGATGGGTAGCGAGTCTTCTTTGTAGCGCTGATTTGCCTTTCCAGGTTGCTTGGTGGGCCAAAAAGGGCGTATGCGTTTTTTCCTGAATATATTCAGGAAAAAACGCATACGCCATTTTTAGCCAAGGGCATCATTGTCAACGTTTTGCCGCTTTTCATGTGCTTTAAAGGCGATTCGAATCTACCTCCTGAAATCTGTTTCCTGCAATTCTGCCTTGATTTCAAATCCTCTTCTTTGCCTTCCCTCAATATATTTGTGGACGAGAGTTATCATTTATAACTCTGCAGGTTTGTGAATTGCAGTGCCCTGAAGCTCCATTTTACAACTCGCTTTTTTGGGAGCTGGCCGCAAAAGCGCTGGATGGCTTCAGGCCCTGTTCTGGTTCCGGGGGGGATGATGAGCCTGTGGTTAATTCTTCTTCCTGATGGGAAAATAGAGTGACCTGTGCCTGTCCCAACACCAAGAGCTAGTCTCTCACTGGTTCCCCGTCTACCCGTTCATCCTCAGGACAAATTGCAACCTGCATGGAACAGGAGGTTAAAGGTGCTGATGCTCCAAATAAGGAGATTGCTAGTAAAGCGGCTGGAATGGAGAACCCGGGCACAAGGAGATGAGAAATGAGGTGCGTTTTAGATATTTTTCCCCATCACACGGTGTACCATCTTCTGGGTTTCTCGTGCATGTTTTCGATGTAGGAAGATGCCCTTGAACCTGGAGATTTGGGACCCATGGGATGGGTACCACGCAGTATTACTTTAAAGGGTCTGCGTTTGCTCACCCAACCTCACCAAACCTCTCAGCCCCAAGAGTGTCCACCCTTATGTCTCATCCAGCTGTGGGTCTAGATATGGTCAATCCAGGTTGCATCACAGCCCCTGAACGCATTGTGTAAGAATTTCTCTCTCGTTCACTGTCTTTGTTTCATGGGTTTGTAAAAGTAATTTATTTTTATAATGGGGTTTAGCTGCTTTTCACTGCTGTGTTTATGCTGCTTTACACCCACTTGACACACTAACAGAGAGATATCAATACATAGGTTTTAAGATTATTACTAGTCAGATATATTCTTGTGTGGTGAATAGGGCGTGTTGAGTCCAGTTCTCTGAGCAAGGAGTAGGTCTTGTCTATTACATATTGGGTTTATGGAACGGTATCTGAGCTAATTTGAAACGCTTGTTTTATATATCACCCCACCTCACCTTTCCCTTTAAGCAGCCATAGTGTGTTTTCTGCATGTGTGACTCTGTTCTGTTTTGTAATTCAGTTCAAGTGTAACGGTTTTTACATTCCCTCTATAAGTGATACCTTATGAGAAGTGTCCTTTTCTGTGTGACTTATTTCACTTAGAATCGTCGTACCTAAATCCACTCATCATGCTGCTACTAGCCTTATGATATTGATTTCATGGCTGAGTGATATTCCATTGTCCATAAGGACCACAACTTCTTTATCCATTTTTCTCTTTCCTGGGATATTGAAGGTGGAATGAAGTGGAGGTCCTTGTCAACAGAGCAGCCCTAAACTTTGGGGTGCTTGTGTCTTGCTGATTTTTCATTTTCCCAATTTATACCCCCATGAGTGGAAGTGCCCTATGCTCTCTAAGCTGTGTTTTTTAGATGTTTCAAGACACACCGTACACTTCTCCAGAGTGGCTGTTGGCAATTTACATCGCGCCCAACAGTGTAGCAAGGCTCCCATTTCTCCATGGCCTGTCCTGCATTTCTGGTTTTGAGACTTTTTTCAGCATGGCCCTTTTGACCGATGGGTAGCGAGTCTTCTTTGTAGCCCTGATTTGCCTTTCCAGGTTGCTTGGTTGGCCAAAAAGGGCGTATGCATTTTTTCCTGAATATATTCAGGAAAAAACGCATACGCCCTTTTTGGCCAAGGGCATCATTGTCAACGTTTTGCCGCTTTTCATGTGCTTTAAAGGCGATTCGAATCTACCTCCTGAAATCTGTTTCCTGCAATTCTGCCTTGATTTCAAATCCTCTTCTTTGCCTTCCCTCAATATATTTGTGGACGAGAGTTATCATTTATAACTCTGCAGGTTTGTGAATTGCAGTGCCCTGAAGCTCCATTTTACAACTCGCTTTTTTGGGAGCTGGCCGCAAAAGCGCAGGATGGCTTCAGGCCCTGTTCTGGTTCCGGGGGGGATGATGAGCCTGTGGTTAATTCTTCTTCCTGATGGGAAAATAGAGTGACCTGTGCCTGTGCCAACAACAAGAGCTAGTCTCTCACTGGTTCCCCGTCTACCCGTTCATCCTCAGGACAAATTGCAACCTGTACGGAACAGGAGGTTAAAGGTGCTGATGCTCCAAGTAGGGAGATTGTTAGTAAAGCGGCTGGAATGGCGACCCCGGGCACAAGGAGAAGAGAAATGAGGTGCGTTTTAGAAACCTTTCCCCATCACATGGTGTACCATCTTTTTGTTTTCTCATGCATGTTTTCGATGTAGGAAGATGTCCTTGAACCTGGAGATTTGGGACCCATGCGATGGGTACCACGCAGTATTACTTTAAAGGGTCTGTGTTTGCTCACCCAACCTCACCAAACCTCTCAGCCCCAAGAGTGTCCACCCTTATGTCTCATCCAGCTGTGGGTCTAGATATGGTCAATCCAGGTTGCATCACAGCCCCTGAACGCATTGTGTAAGAATTTCTCTCTCTTTCACTGTCTTTGTTTCATGGGTTTTTCGAAGTAATTTATTTTTATACTGGGGTTTAGCTGCTTTTCACTGCTGTGTTTATGCCGCTTTACACCCACTTGACACACTAACAGAGAGATATCAATACATAGGTTTTAAGATTATTACTAGTCAGATATATTCTTGTGCGGTGAATAGGGCGTGTTGAGTCCAGTTCTCTGAGCAAGGAGTAGGTCTTGTCTATTACATATTGGGTTTATGGAACGGTATCTGAGCTAATTTGAAACGCTTGTTTTATGTATCACCCCACCTCCCCTTTCCCGTTAAGCAGCCATAGTGCGTTTTCTGTATGTGTGACTCTGTTCTGTTTTGTAATTCAGTTCAAGTGTAACAATTTTTACATTCCCTCTATAAGTGATACCTTATGAGAAGTGTCCTTTTCTGTGTGACTTATTTCACTTAGAATCGTCGTACCTAAATCCACTCATAATGCTGCTACTAGCCTTATGACATCGATTTCATGGCTGAGTGATATTCCATTGTACATAAGGACCACAACTTCTTTATCCATTTTTCTCTTTCCTGGGATATTGAAGGTGGAATGAAGTGGAGGTCCTTGTCAACAGAGCAGCCCTAAACTTTGGGGTGCTTGTGTCTTGCTGATTTTTCATTTTCCCAATTTATACCCCCATGAGTGGAAGTGCCCTATGCTCTCTAAGCTGTGTTTTTTAGATGTTTCAAGACACACCGTACACTTCTCCAGAGTGGCTGTTGGCAATTTACATCCCGCCCATCAGTGTAGCAAGGCTCCCCTTTCTCCATGGCCTGTCCCGCATTTCTGGTTTTGAGACTTTTTTCAGCATGGCCCTTTTGACCGATGGGTAGCGAGTCTTCTTTGTAGCCCTGATTTGCCTTTCTAGGTTGCTTGGTTGGCCAAAAAGGGCGTATGCGTTTTTTCCTGAATATATTCAGGAAAAAACGCATACGCCATTTTTAGCCAAGGGCATCATTGTCAACGTTTTGCCGCTTTTCATGTGCTTTAAAGGCGATTCGAATCTACCTCCTGAAATCTGTTTCCTGCAATTCTGCCTTGATTTCAAATCCTCTTCTTTGCCTTCCCTCAATATATTTGTGGACGAGAGTTATCATTTATAACTCTGCAGGTTTGTGAATTGCAGTGCCCTGAAGCTCCATTTTACAACTCGCTTTTTTGGGAGCTGGCCGCAAAAGCGCTGGATGGCTTCAGGCCCTGTTCTGGTTCCGGGGGCTATGATGAGCCTGTGGTTAATTCTTCTTCCTGATGGGAAAATAGAGTGACCTGTGCCTGTCCCAACACCAAGAGCTAGTCTCTCACTGGTTCCCCGTCTTCCCGTTCATCCTCAGGACAAATTGCAACCTGCACGGAACAGGAGGTTAAAGGTGCTGATGCTCCAAATAAGGAGATTGCTAGTAAAGCGGCTGGAATGGAGAACCCGGGCACAAGGAGATGAGAAATGAGGTGCGTTTTAGATATTTTTCCCCATCACACGGTGTACCATCTTCTGGGTTTCTCGTGCATGTTTTCGATGTAGGAAGATGCCCTTGAACCTGGAGATTTGGGACCCATGGGATGGGTACCACGCAGTATTACTTTAAAGGGTCTGCGTTTGCTCACCCAACCTCACCAAACCTCTCAGCCCCAAGAGTGTCCACCCTTATGTCTCATCCAGCTGTGGGTCTAGATATGGTCAATCCAGGTTGCATCACAGCCCCTGAACGCATTGTGTAAGAATTTCTCTCTCTTTCACTGTCTTTGTTTCATGGGTTTGTAAAAGTAATTTATTTTTATAATGGGGTTTAGCTGCTTTTCACTGCTGTGTTTATGCCGCTTTACACCCACTTGACACACTAACAGAGAGATATCAATACATAGGTTTTAAGATTATTACTAGTCAGATATATTCTTGTGCGGTGAATAGGGCGTGTTGAGTCCAGTTCTCTGAGCAAGGAGTAGGTCTTGTCTATTACATATTGGGTTTATGGAACGGTATCTGAGCTAATTTGAAACCCTTGTTTTATGTATCACCCCACCTCACCTTTCCCTTTAAGCAGCCATAGTGTGTTTTCTGCATGTGTGACTCTGTTCTGTTTTGTAATTCAGTTCAAGTGTAACGGTTTTTACATTCCCTCTATCAGTGATACCTTATGAGAAGTGTCCTTTTCTGTGTGACTTATTTCACTTAGAATCGTCGTACCTAAATCCACTCATCATGCTGCTACTAGCCTTATGACATTGATTTCATGGCTGAGTGATATTCCATTGTACATAAGGACCACAACTTCTTTATCCATTTTTCTCTTTCCTGGGATATTGAAGGTGGAATGAAGTGGAGGTCCTTGTCAACAGAGCAGCCCTAAACTTTGGGGTGCTTGTGTCTTGCTGATTTTTCATTTTCCCAATTTATACCCCCATGAGTGGAAGTGCCCTATGCTCTCTAAGCTGTGTTTTTTAGATGTTTCAAGACACACCGTACACTTCTCCATGGTGGCTGTTGGCAATTTACATCCCGCCCATCAGTGTAGCAAGGCTCCCATTTCTCCATGGCCTGTCCTGCATTTCTGGTTTTGAGACTTTTTTCAGCATGGCCCTTTTGACCGATGGGTAGCGAGTCTTCTTTGTAGCGCTGATTTGCCTTTCCAGGTTGCTTGGTTGGCCAAAAAGGGCGTATGCGTTTTTTCTTGAATATATTCAGGAAAAAACGCATACGCCCTTTTCGGCCAAGGGCATCATTGTCAACGTTTTGCTGCTTTTCATGTGCTTTAAAGGCGATTCGAATCTACCTCCTGAAATCTCTTTCCTGCAATTCTGCCTTGATTTCAAATCCTCTTCTTTGCCTTCCCTCAATATATTTGTGGACGAGAGTTATCATTTATAACTCTGCAGGTTTGTGAATTGCAGTGCCCTGAACCTCCATTTTACAACTCGTTTTTATGGGAGCTGGCGGCAAAATCGCAGAATGGCTTCAGGCCCTGTTCTGGTTCCGGGGGGCAGGCTGAGCCTGTGGTTAATTCTTCTTTCTGATGGGAAAATAGAGTGACCTGTGCCTGTCCCAACACCAAGAGCTAGTCTCTCGTTGGTTCCACGTCTTCCCATTTATCCTCAGGACAAATTGCAACCTGTACGGAACAGGAGGTTAAAGGTGCTGATGCTCCAAGTAGGGAGCTTGCTAGTAAAGCGGCTGGAATGGCGAACCCGGGCACAAGGCGATGAGAAATGAGGTGCGTTTTAGAAACCTTTCCCCATCACATGGTGTACCATCTTTTTGTTTTCTCATGCATGTTTTCGATGTAGGAAGATGCCCTTGAACCTGGAGATTTGGGACCCATGCGATGGGTACCACGCAGTATTACTTTAAGGGGTCTGCGTTTGCTCACCCAACCTCACCAAACCTCTCAGCCCCAAGAGTGTCCACCCTTATGTCTCATCCAGCTGTGGGTCTAGATATGGTCAATCCAGGTTGCATCACAGCCCCTGAACGCATTGTGTAAGAATTCCTCTCTCGTTCACTGTCTTTGTTTCATGGGTTTTTCAAAGTAATTTATTTTCATAATGGGATTTAGCTGCTTTTCACTGCTGTGTTTATGCCGCTTTACACCCACTTGACACACTAACAGAGAGATATCAATACATAGGCTTTACGATTATTACTAGTCAGATATATTCTTGTGCGGTGAATAGGGCGTGTTGAGTCCAGTTCTCTGAGCAAGGAGTAGGTCTTGTCTATTACATATTGGGTTTATGGAACGGTATCTGAGCTAATTTGAAACCCTTGTTTTATGTATCACCCCACCTCACCTTTCCCGTTAAGAAGCCATAGTGTGTTTTCTGCATGTGTGACTCTGTTCTGTTTTGTAATTCAGTTCAAGTGTAACGGTTTTTACATTCCCTCTATCAGTGATACCTTATGAGAAGTGTCCTTTTCTGTGTGACTTATTTCACTTAGAATCGTCGTACCTTAATCCACTCATCATGCTGCTACTAGCCTTATGACATTGATTTCATGGCTGAGTGATATTCCATTGTACATAAGGACCACAACTTCTTTACCCATTTTTCTCTTTCCTGGGATATTTAAGGTGGAATGAAGTGGAGGTCCTTGTCAACAGAGCAGCCCTAAACTTTGGGGTGCTTGTGTCTTGCTGATTTTTCATTTTCCCAATTCATACCCCCATGAGTGGAAGTGCCCTATGCTCTCTAAGCTGTGTTTTTCAGATGTTTCAGGACTCACCGTACACTTCTCCAGAGTGGCTGTTGGCAATTTACATCCCGCCCATCAGTGTAGCAAGGCTCCCATTTCTCCATGGCCTGTCCTGCATTTCTGGTTTTGACACTTTTTTCAGCATGGCCCTTTTGACCGATGGGTAGCGAGTCTTCTTTGTAGCGCTGATTTGCCTTTCTAGGTTGCTTGGTTGGCCAAAAAGGGCGTATGCGTTTTTTCCTGAATATATTCAGGAAAAAACGCATACGCCATTTTTAGCCAAGGGCATCATTGTCAACGTTTTGCCGCTTTTCATGTGCTTTAAAGGCGATTCGAATCTACCTCCTGAAATCTGTTTCCTGCAATTCTGCCTTGATTTCAAATCCTCTTCTTTGCCTTCCCTCAATATATTTGTGGACGAGAGTTATCATTTATAACTCTGCAGGTTTGTGAATTGCAGTGCCCTGAAGCTCCATTTTACAACTCGCTTTTTTGGGAGCTGGCCGCAAAAGCGCTGGATGGCTTCAGGCCCTGTTCTGGTTCCGGGGGCTATGATGAACCTGTGGTTAATTCTTCTTCCTGATGGGAAAATAGAGTGACCTGTGCCTGTCCCAACACCAAGAGCTAGTCTCTCACTGGTTCCCCGTCTTCCCGTTCATCCTCAGGACAAATTGCAACCTGCACGGAACAGGAGGTTAAAGGTGCTGATGCTCCAAATAAGGAGATTGCTAGTAAAGCGGCTGGAATGGAGAACCCGGGCACAAGGAGATGAGAAATGAGGTGCGTTTTAGATATTTTTCCCCATCACACGGTGTACCATCTTCTGGGTTTCTCGTGCATGTTTTCGATGTAGGAAGATGCCCTTGAACCTGGAGATTTGGGACCCATGGGATGGGTACCACGCAGTATTACTTTAAAGGGTCTGCGTTTGCTCACCCAACCTCACCAAACCTCTCAGCCCCAAGAGTGTCCACCCTTATGTCTCATCCAGCTGTGGGTCTAGATATGGTCAATCCAGGTTGCATCACAGCCCCTGAACGCATTGTGTAAGAATTTCTCTCTCTTTCACTGTCTTTGTTTCATGGGTTTGTAAAAGTAATTTATTTTTATAATGGGGTTTAGCTGCTTTTCACTGCTGTGTTTATGCCGCTTTACACCCACTTGACACACTAACAGAGAGATATCAATACATAGGTTTTAAGATTATTACTAGTCAGATATATTCTTGTGTGGTGAATAGGGCGTGTTGAGTCCAGTTCTCTGAGCAAGGAGTAGGTCTTGTCTATTACATATTGGGTTTATGGAACGGTATCTGAGCTAATTTGAAACCCTTGTTTTATGTATCACCCCACCTCACCTTTCCCTTTAAGCAGCCATAGTGTGTTTTCTGCATGTGTGACTCTGTTCTGTTTTGTAATTCAGTTCAAGTGTAACGGTTTTTACATTCCCTCTATCAGTGATACCTTATGAGAAGTGTCCTTTTCTGTGTGACTTATTTCACTTAGAATCGTCGTACCTAAATCCACTCATCATGCTGCTACTAGCCTTATGACATTGATTTCATGGCTGAGTGATATTCCATTGTACATAAGGACCACAACTTCTTTATCCATTTTTCTCTTTCCTGGGATATTGAAGGTGGAATGAAGTGGAGGTCCTTGTCAACAGAGCAGCCCTCAACTTTGGGGTGCTTGTGTCTTGCTGATTTTTCATTTTCCCAATTTATACCCCCATGAGTGGAAGTGCCCTATGCTCTCTAAGCTGTGTTTTTTAGATGTTTCAAGACACACCGTACACTTCTCCATGGTGGCTGTTGGCAATTTACATCCCGCCCATCAGTGTAGCAAGGCTCCCATTTCTCCATGGCCTGTCCTGCATTTCTGGTTTTGAGACTTTTTTCAGCATGGCCCTTTTGACCGATGGGTAGCGAGTCTTCTTTGTAGCGCTGATTTGCCTTTCCAGGTTGCTTGGTTGGCCAAAAAGGGCGTATGCGTTTTTTCTTGAATATATTCAGGAAAAAACGCATACGCCCTTTTCGGCCAAGGGCATCATTGTCAACGTTTTGCTGCTTTTCATGTGCTTTAAAGGCGGTTCGAATCTACCTCCTGAAATCTCTTTCCTGCAATTCTGCCTTGATTTCAAATCCTCTTCTTTGCCTTCCCTCAATATATTTGTGGACGAGAGTTATCATTTATAACTCTGCAGGTTTGTGAATTGCAGTGCCCTGAACCTCCATTTTACAACTCGTTTTTATGGGAGCTGGCGGCAAAATCGCAGAATGGCTTCAGGCCCTGTTCTGGTTCCGGGGGGCAGGCTGAGCCTGTGGTTAATTCTTCTTTCTGATGGGAAAATAGAGTGACCTGTGCCTGTCCCAACACCAAGAGCTAGTCTCTCGTTGGTTCCACGTCTTCCCATTTATCCTCAGGACAAATTGCAACCTGTACGGAACAGGAGGTTAAAGGTGCTGATGCTCCAAGTAGGGAGCTTGCTAGTAAAGCGGCTGGAATGGCGAACCCGGGCACAAGGCGATGAGAAATGAGGTGCGTTTTAGAAACCTTTCCCCATCACATGGTGTACCATCTTTTTGTTTTCTCATGCATGTTTTCGATGTAGGAAGATGCCCTTGAACCTGGAGATTTGGGACCCATGCGATGGGTACCACGCAGTATTACTTTAAGGGGTCTGCGTTTGCTCACCCAACCTCACCAAACCTCTCAGCCCCAAGAGTGTCCACCCTTATGTCTCATCCAGCTGTGGGTCTAGATATGGTCAATCCAGGTTGCATCACAGCCCCTGAACGCATTGTGTAAGAATTCCTCTCTCGTTCACTGTCTTTGTTTCATGGGTTTTTCAAAGTAATTTATTTTCATAATGGGATTTAGCTGCTTTTCACTGCTGTGTTTATGCCGCTTTACACCCACTTGACACACTAACAGAGAGATATCAATACATAGGCTTTACGATTATTACTAGTCAGATATATTCTTGTGCGGTGAATAGGGCGTGTTGAGTCCAGTTCTCTGAGCAAGGAGTAGGTCTTGTCTATTACATATTGGGTTTATGGAACGGTATCTGAGCTAATTTGAAACCCTTGTTTTATGTATCACCCCACCTCACCTTTCCCGTTAAGAAGCCATAGTGTGTTTTCTGCATGTGTGACTCTGTTCTGTTTTGTAATTCAGTTCAAGTGTAACGGTTTTTACATTCCCTCTATCAGTGATACCTTATGAGAAGTGTCCTTTTCTGTGTGACTTATTTCACTTAGAATCGTCGTACCTTAATCCACTCATCATGCTGCTACTAGCCTTATGACATTGATTTCATGGCTGAGTGATATTCCATTGTACATAAGGACCACAACTTCTTTACCCATTTTTCTCTTTCCTGGGATATTTAAGGTGGAATGAAGTGGAGGTCCTTGTCAACAGAGCAGCCCTAAACTTTGGGGTGCTTGTGTCTTGCTGATTTTTCATTTTCCCAATTCATACCCCCATGAGTGGAAGTGCCCTATGCTCTCTAAGCTGTGTTTTTCAGATGTTTCAGGACTCACCGTACACTTCTCCAGAGTGGCTGTTGGCAATTTACATCCCGCCCATCAGTGTAGCAAGGCTCCCATTTCTCCATGGCCTGTCCTGCATTTCTGGTTTTGACACTTTTTTCAGCATGGCCCTTTTGACCGATGGGAAGCAAGACTTGTTTGTAGCGCTGATTTGCCTTTCCAGGTTGCTTGGTTGGCCAAAAAGGGCGTATGCGTTTTTTCCTGAATATATTCAGGAAAAAACGCATACGCCCTTTTTGGCCAAGGGCATCATTGTCAACGTTTTGCCGCTTTTCATGTGCTTTAAATGCGATTCGAATCTACCTCCTGAAATCTCTTTCCTGCAATTCTGCCTTGATTTCAACTCCTCTTCTTTGCCTTCCCTCAATATATTTGTGGAGGAGAGTTATCATTTATAACTCTGCAGGTTTGTGAATTGCAGTGCCCTGAACCTCCATTTTACAACTCGTTTTTATGGGAGCTGGCCGCAAAATCGCAGAATGGCTTCAGGCCCTGTTCTGGTTCCGGGGGGCAGGCTGAGCCTGTGGTTAATTCTTCTTTCTGATGGGAAAATAGAGTGACCTGTGCCTGTCCCAACACCAAGAGCTAGTCTCTCGTTGGTTCCACGTCTTCCCGTTTATCCTCAGGACAAATTGCAACCTGTACGGAACAGGAGGTTAAAGGTGCTGATGCTCCAAGTAGGGAGCTTGCTAGTAAAGCGGCTGGAATGGCGAACCCGGGCACAAGGCGATGAGAAATGAGGTGCGTTTTAGAAACCTTTCCCCATCACACGGTGTACCATCTTCTGGGTTTCTCATGCATGTTTTTGATGTAGGAAGATGCCCTTGAACCTGGAGATTTGGGACCCATGCGATGGGTATCATGCAGTATTACTTTAAAGGGTCTGCGTTTGCTCACCCAACCTCACCAAACCTCTCAGGCCCAAGACTGTCCACCCTTATGTCTCATCCAGCTGTGCGTCTAGATATGGTCAATCCAGGTTGCATCACAGCCCCTGAACGCATTGTGTAAGAATTTCTCTCTCTTTCACTGTCTTTGTTTCATGGGTGTTTCAAAGTAATTTATTTTTATAATGGGGTTTAGCTGCTTTTCACTGCTGTGTTTATGCCGCTTTACACCCACTTGACACACTAACAGAGAGATATCAATACATAGGTTTTACGATTATTATTAGTCAGATATATTCTTGTGCGGTGAATAGGGCGTGTTGAGTCCAGTTCTCTGAGCAAGGAGTAGGTCTTGTCTATTACATATTGGGTTTATGGAACGGTATCTGAGCTAATTTGATACCCTTGTTTTATGTATCACCCCACCTCACCTTTCCCGTTAAGCAGCCATAGTGTGTTTTCTGCATGTGTGACTCTGTTCTGTTTTGTAATTCAGTTCAAGTGTAACGGTTTTTACATTCCCTCTATCAGTGATACCTTATGAGAAGTGTCCTTTTCTGTGTGACTTATTTCACTTAGAATCGTCGTACCTAAATCCACTCATCATGCTGCTACTAGCCTTATGACATTGATTTCATGGCTGAGTGATATTCCATTGTACATAAGGACCACAACTTCTTTATCCATTTTTCTCTTTCCTGGGATATTGAAGGTGGAATGAAGTGGAGGTCCTTGTCAACAGAGCAGCCCTAAACTTTGGGGTGCTTGTGTCTTGCTGATTTTTCATTTTCCCAATTCATTCCCCCATGAGTGGAAGTGCCCTATGCTCTCTAAGCTGTGTTTTTCAGATGTTTCAAGACACACCGTACACTTCTCCAGAGTGGCTGTTGGCAATTTACATCGCGCCCATCAGTGTAGCAAGGCTCCCATTTCTCCATGGCCTGTCCTGCATTTCTGGTTTTGAGACTTTTTTCAGCATGGCCCTTTTGACCGATGGGTAGCGAGTCTTCTTTGTAGCCCTGATTTGCCTTTCCAGGTTGCTTGGTTGGCTAAAAAGGGCGTATGGGTTTTTTCCTGAATATATTCAGGAAAAAACGCATACGCCCTTTTTGGCCAAGGGCATCATTGTCAACGTTTTGCCGCTTTTCATGTGCTTTAAAGGCGATTCGAATCTACCTCCTGAAATCTGTTTCCTGCAATTCTGCCTTGATTTCAAATCCTCTTCTTTGCCTTCCCTCAATATATTTGTGGACGAGAGTTATCATTTATAACTCTGCAGGTTTTTGAATTGCAGTGCCCTGAAGCTCCATTTTACAACTCGCTTTTTTGGGAGCTGGCCGCAAAAGCGCAGGATGGCTTCAGGCCCTGTTCTGGTTCCGGGGGGGAGGATGAGCCTGTGGTTAATTCTTCTTCCTGATGGGAAAATAGAGTGACCTGTGCCTGTGCCAACAACAAGAGCTAGTCTCTCACTGGTTCCCCGTCTACCCGTTCATCCTCAGGACAAATTGCAACCTGTACGGAACAGGAGGTTAAAGGTGCTGATGCTCCAAGTAGGGAGATTGTTAGTAAAGCGGCTGGAATGGCGACCCCGGGCACAAGGAGAAGAGAAATGAGGTGCGTTTTAGAAACCTTTCCCCATCACATGGTGTACCATCTTTTTGTTTTCTCATGCATGTTTTCGATGTAGGAAGATGTCCTTGAACCTGGAGATTTGGGACCCATGCGATGGGTACCACGCAGTATTACTTTAAAGGGTCTGCGTTTGCTCACCCAACCTCACCAAACCTCTCAGCCCCAAGAGTGTCCACCCTTATGTCTCATCCAGCTGTGGGTCTAGATATGGTCAATCTAGGTTGCATCACAGCCCCTGAACGCATTGTGTAAGAATTTCACTCTCTTTCACTGTCTTTGTTTCATGGGTTTTTCGAAGTAATTTATTTTTATAATGGGGTTTAGCTGCTTTTCACTGCTGTGTTTATGCCGCTTTACACCCACTTGACACACTAACAGAGAGATATCAATACATAGGTTTTAAGATTATTACTAGTCAGATATATTCTTGTGCAGGGAATAGGGCCTGTTGAGTCCAGTTCTCTGAGCAAGGAGTAGGTCTTGTCTATTACATATTGGGTTTATGGAACGGTATCTGAGCTAATTTGAAACCCTTGTTTTATGTATCACCCCACCTCACCTTTCCCGTTAAGCAGCCATAGTCTGTTTTCTGCATGTGTGACTCTGTTCTGTTTTGTAATTCAGTTCAAGTGTAACGCTTTTTACATTCCCTCTATAAGTGATACCTTATGAGAAGTGTCCTTTTCTGTGTGACTTATTTCACTTAGAATCGTCGTACCTAAATCCACTCATCATGCTGCTACTAGCCTTATGACATTGATTTCATGGCTGAGTGATATTCCATTGTACATAAGGACCACAACTTCTTTATCCATTTTTCTCTTTCCTGGGATATTGATGGTGGAATGAAGTGGAGGTCCTTGTCAACAGAGCAGCCCTAAACTTTGGGGTGCTTGTGTCTTGCTGATTTTTCATTTTCCCAATTTATACCCCCATGAGTGGAAGTGCCCTATGCTCTCTAAGCTCTGTTTTTTAGATGTTTCAAGACACACCGTACACTTCTCCAGAGTGGCTGTTGGCAATTTACATCCCGCCCATCAGTGTAGCAAGGCTCCCATTTCTCCATGGCCTGTCCCGCATTTCTGGTTTTGAGACTTTTTTCAGCATGGCCCTTTTGACCGATGGGTAGCGAGTCTTCTTTGTAGCGCTGATTTGCCTTTCTAGGTTGCTTGGTTGGCCAAAAAGGGCGTATGCGTTTTTTCCTGAATATATTCAGGAAAAAACGCATACGCCATTTTTAGCCAAGGGCATCATTGTCAACGTTTTGCCGCTTTTCATGTGCTTTAAAGGCGATTCGAATCTACCTCCTGAAATCTGTTTCCTGCAATTCTGCCTTGATTTCAAATCCTCTTCTTTGCCTTCCCTCAATATATTTGTGGACGAGAGTTATCATTTATAACTCTGCAGGTTTGTGAATTGCAGTGCCCTGAAGCTCCATTTTACAACTCGCTTTTTTGGGAGCTGGCCGCAAAAGCGCTGGATGGCTTCAGGCCCTGTTCTGGTTCCGGGGGCTATGATGAGCCTGTGGTTAATTCTTCTTCCTGATGGGAAAATAGAGTGACCTGTGCCTGTCCCAACACCAAGAGCTAGTCTCTCACTGGTTCCCCGTCTTCCCGTTCATCCTCAGGACAAATTGCAACCTGCACGGAACAGGAGGTTAAAGGTGCTGATGCTCCAAATAAGGAGATTGCTAGTAAAGCGGCTGGAATGGAGAACCCGGGCACAAGGAGATGAGAAATGAGGTGCGTTTTAGATATTTTTCCCCATCACACGGTGTACCATCTTCTGGGTTTCTCGTGCATGTTTTCGATGTAGGAAGATGCCCTTGAACCTGGAGATTTGGGACCCATGCGATGGGTACCACGCAGTATTACTTTAAAGGGTCTGCGTTTGCTCACCCAACCTCACCAAACCTCTCAGCCCCAAGAGTGTCCACCCTTATGTCTCATCCAGCTGTGGGTCTAGATATGGTCAATCCAGGTTGCATCACAGCCCCTGAACGCATTGTGTAAGAATTTCTCTCTCTTTCACTGTCTTTGTTTCATGGGTTTTTCGAAGTAATTTATTTTTATACTGGGGTTTAGCTGCTTTTCACTGCTGTGTTTATGCCGCTTTACACCCACTTGACACACTAACAGAGAGATATCAATACATAGGTTTTAAGATTATTACTAGTCAGATATATTCTTGTGCGGTGAATAGGGCGTGTTGAGTCCAGTTCTCTGAGCAAGGAGTAGGTCTTGTCTATTACATATTGGGTTTATGGAACGGTATCTGAGCTAATTTGAAACGCTTGTTTTATGTATCACCCCACCTCACCTTTCCCGTTAAGCAGCCATAGTGTGTTTTCTGCATGTGTGACTCTGTTCTGTTTTGTAATTCAGTTCAAGTGTAACGGTTTTTACATTCCCTCTATAAGTGATACCTTATGAGAAGTGTCCTTTTCTGTGTGACTTATTTCACTTAGAATCGTCGAACCTAAATCCACTCATCATGCTGCTACTAGCCTTATGACATTGATTTCATGGCTGAGTGATATTCCATTGTACATAAGGACCACAACTTCTTTATCCATTTTTCTCTTTCCTGGGATATTGAAGGTGGAATGAAGTGGAGGTCCTTGTCAACAGAGCAGCCCTAAACTTTGGGGTGCTTGTGTCTTGCTGATTTTTCATTTTCCCAATTTATACCCCCATGAGTGGAAGTGCCCTATGCTCTCTAAGCTGTGTTTTTTAGATGTTTCAGGACACACCGTACACTTCTCCAGAGTGGCTGTTGGCAATTTACATCCCGCCCATCAGTGTAGCAAGGCTCCCATTTCTCCATGGCCTGTCCTGCATTTCTGGTTTTGAGACTTTTTTCAGCATGGCCCTTTTGACCGATGGGTAGCGAGTCTTCTTTGTAGCGCTGATTTGCCTTTCCACGTTGCTTGGTTGGCCAAAAAGGGCGTATGCGTTTTTTCCTGAATATATTCAGGAAAAAACGCATACGCCCTTTTTGGCCAAGGGCATCATTGTCAACGTTTTGCCGCTTTTCATGTGCTTTAAAGGCGATTCGAATCTACCTCCTGGAATCTGTTTCCTGCAATTCTGCCTTGATTTCAAATCCTCTTCTTTGCCTTCCCTCAATATATTTGTGGACGAGAGTTATCATTTATATCTCTGCAGGTTTGTGAATTGCAGTGCCCTGAAGCTCCATTTTACAACTCGCTTTTTTGGGAGCTGGCCGCAAAAGCGCAGGATGGCTTCAGGCCCTGTTCTGGTTCCCGGGGGGTGGATGAGCCTGTGGTTAATTCTTCTTCCTGATGGGAAGATAGAGTGACCTGTGCCTGTCCCAACACCAAGAGCTAGTCTCTCACTGGTTCCCCGTCTACCCGTTCATCCTCAGGACAAATTGCAACCTGTACGGAACAGGAGGTTAAAGGTGCTGATGCTCCAAGTAGGGAGATTGTTAGTAAAGCGGCTGGAATGGCCAACCCGGGCACAAGGAGAAGAGAAATGAGGTGCGTTTTAGAAACCTTTCCCCATCACATGGTGTACCATCATTTTGTTTTCTCATGCATGTTTTCGATATAGGAAGATGTCCTTGAACCTGGAGATTTGGGACCCATGCGATGGGTACCACGCAGTATTACTTTAAAGGGTCTGCGTTTGCTCACCCAACCTCACCAAACCTCTCAGCCCCAAGAGTGTCCACCCTTATGTCTCATCCAGCTGTGGGTCTAGATATGGTCAATCCAGGTTGCATCACAGCCCCTGAACGCATTGTGTAAGTATTTCTCTCTCTTTCACTGTCTTTGTTTCATTGGTTTTTCAAAGTAATTTATTTTTACAATGGGGTTTAGCTGCTTTTCACTGCTGTGTTTATGCCGCTTTACACCCACTTGACACACTAACAGAGAGATATCAATACATAGGTTTTAAGATTATTACTAGTCAGATATATTCTTGTGCGGTGAATAGGGCGTGTTGAGTCCAGTTCTCTGAGCAAGGAGTACGTCTTGTCTATTACATATTGGGTTTATGGAACGGTATCTGAGCTAATTTGAAACCCTTGTTTTATGTATCACCCCACCTCACCTTTCCCGATAAGCAGCCATAGTGTGTTTTCTGCATGTGTGACTCTGTTCTGTTTTGTAATTCAGTTCAAGTGTAACAGTTTTTACATTCCCTCTATAAGTGATACCTTATGAGAAGTGTCCTTTTCTGTGTGACTTATTTCGCTTAGAATCGTCGTACCTAAATCCACTCATCATGCTGCTACTAGCCTTATGACATCGATTTCATGGCTGAGTGATATTCCATTGTACATAAGGACCACAACTTCTTTATCCATTTTTCTCTTTCCTGGGATATTGAAGGTGGAATGAAGTGGAGGTCCTTGTCAACAGAGCAGCCCTAAACTTTGGGGTGCTTGTGTCTTGCTGATTTTTCATTTTCCCAATTTATACCCCCATGAGTGGAAGTGCCCTATGCTCTCTAAGCTGTGTTTTTTAGATGTTTCAAGACACACCGTACACTTCTCCAGAGTGGCTGTTGTCAATTTACATCCCGCCCATCAGTGTAGCAGAGGCTCCCATTTCTCCATGGCCTGTCCCGCATTTCTGGTTTTGAGACTTTTTTCAGCATGGCCCTTTTGACCGATGGGTAGCGAGTCTTCTTTGTAGCGCTGATTTGCCTTTCCAGGTTGCTTGGTGGGCCAAAAAGGGCGTATGCGTTTTTTCCTGAATATATTCAGGAAAAAACGCATACGCCATTTTTAGCCAAGGGCATCATTGTCAACGTTTTGCCGCTTTTCATGTGCTTTAAAGGCGATTCGAATCTACCTCCTGAAATCTGTTTCCTGCAATTCTGCCTTGATTTCAAATCCTCTTCTTTGCCTTCCCTCAATATATTTGTGGACGAGAGTTATCATTTATAACTCTGCAGGTTTGTGAATTGCAGTGCCCTGAAGCTCCATTTTACAACTCGCTTTTTTGGGAGCTGGCCGCAAAAGCGCTGGATGGCTTCAGGCCCTGTTCTGGTTCCGGGGGGGATGATGAGCCTGTGGTTAATTCTTCTTCCTGATGGGAAAATAGAGTGACCTGTGCCTGTCCCAACACCAAGAGCTAGTCTCTCACTGGTTCCCCGTCTACCCGTTCATCCTCAGGACAAATTGCAACCTGCATGGAACAGGAGGTTAAAGGTGCTGATGCTCCAAATAAGGAGATTGCTAGTAAAGCGGCTGGAATGGAGAGCCCGGGCACAAGGAGATGAGAAATGAGGTGCGTTTTAGATATTTTTCCCCATCACACGGTGTACCATCTTCTGGGTTTCTCGTGCATGTTTTCGATGTAGGAAGATGCCCTTGAACCTGGAGATTTGGGACCCATTGGATGGGTACCACGCAGTATTACTTTAAAGGGTCTGCGTTTGCTCACCCAACCTCACCAAACCTCTCAGCCCCAAGAGTGTCCACCCTTATGTCTCATCCAGCTGTGGGTCTAGATATGGTCAATCCAGGTTGCATCACAGCCCCTGAACGCATTGTGTAAGAATTTCTCTCTCTTTCACTGTCTTTGTTTCATGGGTTTGTAAAAGTAATTTATTTTTATAATGGGGTTTAGCTGCTTTTCACTGCTGTGTTTATGCTGCTTTATACCCACTTGACACACTAACAGAGAGATATCAATACATAGGTTTTAAGATTATTACTAGTCAGATATATTCTTGTGTGGTGAATAGGGCGTGTTGAGTCCAGTTCTCTGAGCAAGGAGTAGGTCTTGTCTACTACATATTGGGTTTATGGAACGGTATCTGAGCTAATTTGATACCCTTGTTTTATGTATCACCCTACCTCACCTTTCCCGTTAAGCAGCCATAGTGTGTTTTCTGCATGTGTGACTCTGTTCTGTTTTGTAATTGAGTTCAAGTGTAACGGCTTTTACATTCCCTCTATAAGTGATACCTTATGAGAAGTGTCCTTTTCTGTGTGACTTATTTCACTTAGAATCGTCGTACCTAAATCCACTCATCATGCTGCTACTAACCTTATGACATTGATTTCATGGCTGAGTGATATTCCATTGTACATAAGGACCACAACTTCTTTATCCATTTTTCTCTTTCCTGGGATATTGAAGGTGGAATGAAGTGGAGGTCCTTGTCAACAGAGCAGCCCTCAACTTTGGGGTGCTTGTGTCTTGCTGATTTTTCATTTTCCCAATTTATACCCCCATCAGTGGAAGTGCCCTATGCTCTCTAAGCTGTGTTTTTCAGATGTTTCAGGACACACCGTACACTTCTCCAGAGTGGCTGTTGGCAATTTACATCCCGCCCATCAGTGTAGCAAGGCTCCCATTTCTCCATGGCCTGTCCTGCATTTCTGGTTTTGACACTTTTTTCAGCATGGCCCTTTTGACCGATGGGAAGCGAGACTTCTCTGTAGCGCTGATTTGCCTTTCCAGGTTGCTTGGTTGGCCAAAAAGGGCGTATGCGTTTTTTCCTGAATATATTCAGGAAAAAACGCATACGCCCTTTTTGGCCAAGGGCATCATTGTCAACGTTTTGCCGCTTTTCATGTGCTTTAAAGGTGATTCGTATCTACCTCCTGAAATCTGTTTCGTGCAATTCTGCCTTGATTTCAAATCCTCTTCTTTGCCTTCCCTCAATATATTTGTGGACGAGAGTTATCATTTATAACTCTGCAGGTTTGTGAATTGCAGTGCCCTGAACCTCCATTTTATAACTCGCTTTTTTGGGAGCTGGCCGCAAAAGCGCAGGATGGCTTCAGGCCCTGTTCTGGTTCCGGGGGGCAGGCTGAGCCTGTGGTTAATTCTTCTTCCTGATGGGAAAATAGAGTGACCTGTGCCTGTCCCGACACCAAGAGCTTGTCTCTCGTTGGTTCCCCGTCTTCCCGTAAATCCTCAGGACAAATTGCAACCTGTACAGAACAGGAGGTTAAAGGTGCTGATGCTCCAAGTAGGGAGATTGCTAGTAAAGCGGCTGGAATGGCGAACCCGGGCACAAGGAGATGAGAAATGAGGTGCGTTTTAGAAACCTTTCCCTATCACACGGTGTACCATCTTCTGGGTTTCTCATGCATGTTTTCGATGTAGGAAGATGCCCTTGAACCTGGAGATTTGGGAACCATGCGATGGGTACCACGCAGTATTACTTTAAAGGGTCTGCGTTTGCTCACCCAACCTCACCAAACCTCTCAGCCCCAAGAGTGTCCACCCTTATGTCTCATCCAGCTGTGGGTCTAGATATGGTCAATCCAGGTTGCATCACAGCCCCTGAACTCATTGTGTAAGAATTTCTATCTCTTTCACTGTCGTTGTTTCATGGGTTTTTCAAAGTAATTTATTATCATAATGCGGTTTAGCTGCTTTTCACGGCTGTGTTTATGCCGCTTTACACCCACTTGACACACTAACAGAGAGATATCAATACATAGGTTTTAAGATTATTACTAGTCAGGTATATTCTTGTGCGGTGAATAGGGCGTGTTGAGTCCAGTTCTCTGAGCAAGGAGTAGGTCTTGTCTACTACATATTGGGTTTATGGAACGGAATCTGAGCTAATTTGATACCCCTGTTTTATGTATCACCCCACCTCACCTTTCCCGTTAAGCAGCCATAGTGTGTTTTCTGCATGTGTGACTCTGTTCTGTTTTGTAATTCAGTTCAAGTGTAACGGTTTTTACATTCCCTCTAAAAGTGATACCTTATGAGAAGTGTCCTTTTCTGTGTGACTTATTTCACTTAGAATCGTCGTACCTAAATCCACTCATCATGCTGCTACTAACCTTATGACATTGATTTCATGGCTGAGTGATATTCCATTGTACATAAGGACCACAACTTCTTTATCCATTTTTCTCTTTCCTGGGATATTGAAGGTGGAATGAAGTGGAGGTCCTTGTCAACAGAGCAGCCCTAAACTTTGGGGTGCTTGTGTCTTGCTGATTTTTCATTTTCCCAATTTATACCCCCATGAGTGGAAGTGCCCTATGCTCTCTAAGCTGTGTTTTTCAGATATTTCAGGACACACCGTACACTTCTCCAGAGTGGCTTTTGGCAATTTACATCCCGCCCATCAGTGTAGCAAGGCTCTCATTTCTCCATGGCCTGTCCTGCATTTCTGGTTTTGACACTTTTTTCAGCATGGCCCTTTTGACCGATGGGAAGCGAGACTTCTTTGTAGCGCTGATTTGCCTTTCCAGGTTGCTTGGTTGGCCAAAAAGGGCGTATGCGTTTTTTCCTGAATATATTCAGGAAAAAACGCATACGCCCTTTTTGGCCAAGGGCATCATTGTCAACATTTTGCTGCTTTTCATGTGCTTTAAAGGCGATTCGAATCTACCTCCTGAAATCTGTTTCCTGCAATTCTGCCTTGATTTCAAATCCTCTTCTTTGCCTTCCCTCAATATATTTGTGGACGAGAGTTATCATTTATTACTCTGCAGGTTTGTGAATTGCAGTGCCCTGAACCTCCATTTTACAACTCGCTTTTTTGGGAGCTGGCCGCAAAAGAACAGGATGGCTTCAGGCCCTGTTCTGGTTCCGGGGGGCAGGCTGAGCCTGTGGTTAATTCTTCTTCCTGATGGGAAAATAGAGTGACCTGTGCCTGTCCCAACACCAAGAGCTAGTCTCTCGTTGGTTCCCCGTCTTCCCGTTCATCCTCAGGACAAATTGCAACCTGTACGGAACAGGAGGTTAAAGGTGCTGATGCTCCAAGTAGGGAGATTGCTAGTAAAGCGGCTGGAATGGCGAACCCGGGCACAAGGAGATGAGAAATGAGGTGCGTTTTAGAAACCTTTCCCCATCACACGGTGTACCATCTTCTGGGTTTCTCATGCATGTTTTCGATGTAGGAAGATGCCCTTGAAGCTGGAGATTTGGGACCCATGCGATGGGTACCACGAAGTATTACTTTAAAGGGTCTGCGTTTGCTCACCCAACCTCACCAAACCTCTCAGCCCCAAGAGTGTCCACCCTTATGTCTCATCCAGCTGTGGGTCTAGATATGGTCAATCCAGGTTGCATCACAGCCCCTGAATGCATTGTGTAAGAATTTCTCAATCTTTCACTGTCGTTGTTTCATTGGTTTTTCAAAGTAATTTATTTTCATAATGCGGTTTAGCTGCTTTTCACGGCTGTGTTTATGCCGCTTTACACCCACTTGACACACTAACAGAGAGATATCAATACATAGGTTTTAAGATTATTACTAGTCAGATATATTCTTGTGCGGTGAATAGGGCGTGTTGAGTCCAGTTCTCTGAGCAAGGAGTAGGTCTTGTCTACTACATATTGGGTTTATGGAACGGTATCTGAGCTAATTTGATACCCTTGTTTTATGTATCACCCCACCTCACCTTTCCTGTTAAGCAGCCGTAGTGTGTTTTCTGCATGTGTGACTCTGTTCTGTTTTGTAATTCAGTTCAAGTGTAAAGGTTTTTACATTCCCTCTATCAGTGATACCTTATGAGAAGTGTCCTTTTCTGTGTGACTTATTTCACTTAGAATCGTCGTACCTAAATCCACTCATCATGCGGCTACTAACCTTATGACATTGATTTCATGGCTGAGTGATATTCCATTGTACATAAGGACCACAACTTCTTTATCCATTTTTCTCTTTCCTGGGATATTGAAGGTGGAATGAAGTGGAGGTCCTTGTCAACAGAGCAGCCCTCAACTTTGGGGTGCTTGTGTCTTGCTGATTTTTCATTTTCCCAATTTATACCCCCATGAGTGGAAGTGCCCTATGCTCTCTAAGCTGTGTTTTTCAGATGTTTCAGGACACACCGTACACTTCTCCAGAGTGGCTGTTGGCAATTTACATCCCGCCCATCAGTGTAGCAAGGCTCCCATTTCCCCATGGCCTGTCCTGCATTTCTGGTTTTGACACTTTTTTCAGCATGGCCCTTTTGACCGATGGGAAGCGAGACTTCTCTGTAGCGCTGATTTGCCTTTCCAGGTTGCTTGGTTGGCCAAAAAGGGCGTATGCGTTTTTTCCTGAATATATTCAGGAAAAAACGCATACGCCCTTTTTGGCCAAGGGCATCATTGTCAACGTTTTGCTGCTCTTCCTGTGCTTTAAAGGCGATTCGTATCTACCTCCTGAAATCTGTTTCGTGCAATTCTGCCTTGATTTCAAATCCTCTTCTTTGCCTTCCCTCAATATATTTGTGGACGAGAGTTATCATTTATAACTCTACAGGTTTGTGAATTGCAGTGCCCTGAACCTCCATTTTACAACTCGCTTTTTTGGGAGCTGGCCGCAAAAGCGCAGGATGGCTTCAGGCCCTGTTCTGGGTCCGGGGGGCAGGCTGAGCCTGTGGTTAATTCTTCTTCCTGATGGGAAAATAGAGTGACCTGTGCCTGTCCCGACACCAAGAGCTAGTCTCTCGTTGGTTCCCCGTCTTCCCGTTCATCCTCAGGACAAATTGCAACCTGTACGGAACAGGAGGTTAAAGGTGCTGATGCTCCAAGTAGGGAGATTGCTAGTAAAGCGGCTGGAAAGGTGAACCCGGGCACAAGGAGATGAGAAATGAGGTGCGTTTTAGAAACCTTTCCCCATCACACGGTGTACCATCTTCTGGGTTTCTCATGCATGTTTTCGATGTAGGAAGATGCCCTTGAACCTGGAGATTTGGAACCCATGCGATGGGTACCACGCAGTATTACTTTAAAGGGTCTGTGTTTGCTCACCCAACCTCACCAAACCTCTCAGCCCCAAGAGTGTCCACCCTTATGTCTCATCCAGCTGTGGGTCTAGATATGGTCAATCCAGGTTGCATCACAGCCCCTGAACGCATTGTGTAAGAATTTCTATCTCTTTCACTGTCGTTGTTTCATGGCTTTTTCAAAGTAATTTATTTTCATAATGGGGTTTAGCTGCTTTTCACGGCTGTGTTTATGCCGCTTTACACCCACTTGACACACTAACAGAGAGATATCAATACATAGGTTTTAAGATTATTACTAGTCAGATATATTCTTGTGCGGTGAATAGGGCGTGTTGAGTCCAGTTCTCTGAGCAAGGAGTAGGTCTTTTCTACTACATATTGGGTTTATGGAACGGTATCTGAGCTAATTTGATACCCTTGTTTTATGTATCACCCCACCTCACCTTTCCCGTTAAGCAGCCATAGTGTGTTTTCTGCATGTGTGACTCTGTTCTGTTTTGTAATTCAGTTCAAGTGTAACGGTTTTTACATTCCCTCTATCAGTGATACCTTATGAGAAGTGTCCTTTTCTGTGTGACTTATCTCACTTAGAATCGTCGTACCTAAATCCACTCATCATGCTGCTACTAACCTTATGACATTGATTTCATGGCTGAGTGATATTCCATTGTACATAAGGACCACAACTTCTTTATCCATTTTTCTCTTTCCTGGGATATTGAAGGTGGAATGAAGTGGAGGTCCTTGTCAACAGAGCAGCCCTCAACATTGGGGTGCTTGTGTCTTGCTAATTTTTCATTTTCCCAATTTATACCCCCATGAGTGGAAGTTCCCTATGCTCTCTAAGCTGTGTTTTTCAGATGTTTCAGGACACACCGTACACTTCTCCAGAGTGGCTGTTGGCAATTTACATCCCGCCCATCAGTGTAGCAAGGCTCCCATTTCTCCATGGCCTGTCCTGCATTTCTGGTTTTGACACTTTTTTCAACATGGCCCTTTTGACCGATGGGAAGCGAGACTTCTCTGTAGCGCTGATTTGCCTTTCCAGGTTGCTTGGTTGGCCAAAAAGGGCGTATGCGTTTTTTCCTGAATATATTCAGGAAAAAACGCATACGCCCTTTTTGGCCAAGGGCATCATTGTCAATGTTTTGCCGCTTTTCATGTGCTTTAAAGGCGATTCGTATCTACCTCCTGAAATCTGTTTCGTGCATTTCTGCCTTGATTTCAAATCCTCTTCTTTGCCTTCCCTCAATATATTTGTGGACGAGAGTTATCATTTATAACTCTGCAGGTTTGTGAATTGCAGTGCCCTGAAGCTCCATTTTACAACTCGCTTTTTTGGGAGCTGGCCGCAAAAGCGCAGGATGGCTTCAGGCCCTGTTCTGGTTCCGGGGGGCAGGCTGAGCCTGTGGTTAATTCTTCTTCCTGATGGGAAAATAGAGTGACCTGTGCCTGTCCCAACACCAAGAGCTAGTCTCTCGTTGGTTCCCCGTCTTCCCGTTCATCCTCAGGACAAATTGCAACCTGTACGGAACAGGAGGTTAAAGGTGCTGATGCTCCAAGTAGGGAGATTGCTAGTAAAGCGGCTGGAATGGCGAACCCGGGCACAAGGAGATGAGAAATGAGGTGCGTTTTAGAAACCTTTCCCTATCACACGGTGTACCATCTTCTGGGTTTCTCATGCATGTTTTCGATGTAGGAAGATGCCCTTGAACCTGGAGATTTGGGACCCATGCGATGGGTACCACGCAGTATTACTTTAAAGGGTCTGCGTTTGCTCACCCAACCTCACCAAACCTCTCAGCCCCAAGAGTGTCCACCCTTATGTCTCATCCAGCTGTGGGTCTAGATATGGTCAATCCAGGTTGCATCACAGCCCCTGAACGCATTGTGTAAGAATTTCTATCTCTTTCACTGTCGTTGTTTCATGGGTTTTTCAAAGTAATTTATTTTCATAATGGGGTTTAGCTGCTTTTCACGGCTGTGTTTATGCCGCTTTACACCCACTTGAGACACTAACAGAGAGATATCAATACATAGGTTTTAAGATTATTACTAGTCAGATATATTCTTGTGCGGTGAATAGGGCGTGTTGAGTCCAGTTCTCTGAGCAAGGAGTAGGTCTTGTCTACTACATATTGGGTTTATGGAACGGTATCTGAGCTAATTTGATACCCTTGTTTTATGTATCACCCCACCTCACCTTTCCCGTTAAGCAGCCATAGTGTGTTTTCTGCATGTGTGACTCTGTTCTGTTTTGTAATTCAGTTCAAGTGTAAAGGTTTTTACATTCCCTCTATCAGTGATACCTTATGAGAAGTGTCCTTTTCTGTGTGACTTATTTCACTTAGAATCGTCGTACCTAAATCCACTCATCATGCTGCTACTAACCTTATGACATTGATTTCATGGCTGAGTGATATTCCATTGTACATAAGGACCACAACTTCTTTATCCATTTTTCTCTTTCCTGGGATATTGAAGGTGGAATGAAGTGGAGGTCCTTGTCAACAGAGCAGCCCTAAACTTTGGGGTGCTTGTGTCTTGCTGATTTTTCATTTTCCCAATTTATACCCCCATGAGTGGAAGTGCCCTAAGCTCTCTAAGCTGTGTTTTTTAGATGTTTCAGGACACACCGTACACTTCTCCAGAGTGGCTGTTGGCAATTTACATCCCGCCCATCAGTGTAGCAAGGCTCCCATTTCTCCATGGCCTGTCCTGCATTTCTGGTTTTGAGACTTTTTTCAGCATGGCCCTTTTGACCGATGGGTAGCGAGTCTTCTTTGTAGCGCTGATTTGCCTTTCCAGGTTGCTTGGTTGGCCAAAAAGGGCGTATGCGTTTTTTCCTGAATATATTCAGGAAAAAACGCATACGCCCTTTTTGGCCAAGGGCATCATTGTCAACGTTTTGCCGCTTTTCATGTGCTTTAAAGGCGATTCGTATCTACCTCCTGAAATCTGTTTCCTGCAATTCTGCCTTGATTTCAAATCCTCTTCTTTGCCTTCCCTCAATATATTTGTGGACGAGAGTTATCATTTATAACTCTGCAGGTTTGGGAATTGCAGTGCCCTGAAGCTCCATTTTACAACTCGCTTTTTTGGGAGCTGGCCGCAAAAGCGCAGGATGGCTTCAGGCCCTGTTCTGGTTCCGGGGGGGAGGATGAGCCTGTGGTTAATTCTTCTTCCTGATGGGAAAATAGAGTGACCTGTGCCTGTCCCAACACCAAGAGCTAGTCTCTCACTGGTTCCCCGTCTACCCGTTCATCCTCAGGACAAATTGCAACCTGTACGGAACAGGAGGTTAAAGGTGCTGATGCTCCAAGTAGGGAGATTGTTAGTAAAGTGGCTGGAATGGCGAACCCGGGCACAAGGAGAAGAGAAATGAGGTGCGTTTTAGAAACCTTTCCCCATCACATGGTGTACCAACTTTTTGTTTTCTCATGCATGTTTTCGATGTAGGAAGATGCCCTTGAACCTGGAGATTTGGGACCCATGCGATGGGTACCACGCAGTATTACTTTAAAGGGTCTGCGTTTGCTCACCCAACCTCACCAAACCTCTCAGCCCCAAGAGTGTCCACCCTTATGTCTCATCCAGCTGTGGGTCTAGAAATGGTCAATCCAGGTTGCATCACAGCCCCTGAACGCATTGTGTAAGAATTTCTCTCTCTTTCACTGTCTTTGTTTCATGGGTTTGTAAAAGTAATTTATTTTTATACTGGGGTTTAGCTGCTTTTCACTGCTGTGTTTATGCCGCTTTACACCCACTTGACACACTAACAGAGAGATATCAATACATAGGTTTTAAGATTATTACTAGTCAGATATATTCTTGTGCGGTGAATAGGGCGTGTTGAGTCCAGTTCTCTGAGCAAGGAGTAGGTCTTGTCTATTACATATTGGGTTTATGGAACGGTATCTGAGCTAATTTGAAACGCTTGTTTTATGTATCACCCCACCTCCCCTTTCCCGTTAAGCAGCCATAGTGCGTTTTCTGTATGTGTGACTCTGTTCTGTTTTGTAATTCAGTTCAAGTGTAACAATTTTTACATTCCCTCTATAAGTGATACCTTATGAGAAGTGTCCTTTTCTGTGTGACTTATTTCACTTAGAATCGTCGTACCTAAATCCACTCATAATGCTGCTACTAGCCTTATGACATCGATTTCATGGCTGAGTGATATTCCATTGTACATAAGGACCACAACTTCTTTATCCATTTTTCTCTTTCCTGGGATATTGAAGGTGGAATGAAGTGGAGGTCCTTGTCAACAGAGCAGCCCTAAACTTTGGGGTGCTTGTGTCTTGCTGATTTTTCATTTTCCCAATTTATACCCCCATGAGTGGAAGTGCCCTATGCTCTCTAAGCTGTGTTTTTTAGATGTTTCAAGACACACCGTACACTTCTCCAGAGTGGCTGTTGGCAATTTACATCCCGCCCATCAGTGTAGCAAGGCTCCCCTTTCTCCATGGCCTGTCCCGCATTTCTGGTTTTGAGACTTTTTTCAGCATGGCCCTTTTGACCGATGGGTAGCGAGTCTTCTTTGTAGCCCTGATTTGCCTTTCTAGGTTGCTTGGTTGGCCAAAAAGGGCGTATGCGTTTTTTCCTGAATATATTCAGGAAAAAACGCATACGCCATTTTTAGCCAAGGGCATCATTGTCAACGTTTTGCCGCTTTTCATGTGCTTTAAAGGCGATTCGAATCTACCTCCTGAAATCTGTTTCCTGCAATTCTGCCTTGATTTCAAATCCTCTTCTTTGCCTTCCCTCAATATATTTGTGGACGAGAGTTATCATTTATAACTCTGCAGGTTTGTGAATTGCAGTGCCCTGAAGCTCCATTTTACAACTCGCTTTTTTGGGAGCTGGCCGCAAAAGCGCTGGATGGCTTCAGGCCCTGTTCTGGTTCCGGGGGCTATGATGAGCCTGTGGTTAATTCTTCTTCCTGATGGGAAAATAGAGTGACCTGTGCCTGTCCCAACACCAAGAGCTAGTCTCTCACTGGTTCCCCGTCTTCCCGTTCATCCTCAGGACAAATTGCAACCTGCACGGAACAGGAGGTTAAAGGTGCTGATGCTCCAAATAAGGAGATTGCTAGTAAAGCGGCTGGAATGGAGAACCCGGGCACAAGGAGATGAGAAATGAGGTGCGTTTTAGATATTTTTCCCCATCACACGGTGTACCATCTTCTGGGTTTCTCGTGCATGTTTTCGATGTAGGAAGATGCCCTTGAACCTGGAGATTTGGGACCCATGGGATGGGTACCACGCAGTATTACTTTAAAGGGTCTGCGTTTGCTCACCCAACCTCACCAAACCTCTCAGCCCCAAGAGTGTCCACCCTTATGTCTCATCCAGCTGTGGGTCTAGATATGGTCAATCCAGGTTGCATCACAGCCCCTGAACGCATTGTGTAAGAATTTCTCTCTCTTTCACTGTCTTTGTTTCATGGGTTTGTAAAAGTAATTTATTTTTATAATGGGGTTTAGCTGCTTTTCACTGCTGTGTTTATGCCGCTTTACACCCACTTGACACACTAACAGAGAGATATCAATACATAGGTTTTAAGATTATTACTAGTCAGATATATTCTTGTGTGGTGAATAGGGCGTGTTGAGTCCAGTTCTCTGAGCAAGGAGTAGGTCTTGTCTATTACATATTGGGTTTATGGAACGGTATCTGAGCTAATTTGAAACCCTTGTTTTATGTATCACCCCACCTCACCTTTCCCTTTAAGCAGCCATAGTGTGTTTTCTGCATGTGTGACTCTGTTCTGTTTTGTAATTCAGTTCAAGTGTAACGGTTTTTACATTCCCTCTATCAGTGATACCTTATGAGAAGTGTCCTTTTCTGTGTGACTTATTTCACTTAGAATCGTCATACCTAAATCCACTCATCATGCTGCTACTAGCCTTATGACATTGATTTCATGGCTGAGTGATATTCCATTGTACATAAGGACCACAACTTCTTTATCCATTTTTCTCTTTCCTGGGATATTGAAGGTGGAATGAAGTGGAGGTCCTTGTCAACAGAGCAGCCCTAAACTTTGGGGTGCTTGTGTCTTGCTGATTTTTCATTTTCCCAATTTATACCCCCATGAGTGGAAGTGCCCTATGCTCTCTAAGCTGTGTTTTTTAGATGTTTCAAGACACACCGTACACTTCTCCATGGTGGCTGTTGGCAATTTACATTCCGCCCATCAGTGTAGCAAGGCTCCCATTTCTCCATGGCCTGTCCTGCATTTCTGGTTTTGAGACTTTTTTCAGCATGGCCCTTTTGACCGATGGGTAGCGAGTCTTCTTTGTAGCGCTGATTTGCCTTTCCAGGTTGCTTGGTTGGCCAAAAAGGGCGTATGCGTTTTTTCCTGAATATATTCAGGAAAAAACGCATACGCCCTTTTCGGCCAAGGGCATCATTGTCAACGTTTTGCTGCTTTTCATGTGCTTTAAAGGCGATTCGAATCTACCTCCTGAAATCTCTTTCCTGCAATTCTGCCTTGATTTCAAATCCTCTTCTTTGCCTTCCCTCAATATATTTGTGGACGAGAGTTATCATTTATAACTCTGCAGGTTTGTGAATTGCAGTGCCCTGAACCTCCATTTTACAACTCGTTTTTATGGGAGCTGGCGGCAAAATCGCAGAATGGCTTCAGGCCCTGTTCTGGTTCCGGGGGGCAGGCTGAGCCTGTGGTTAATTCTTCTTTCTGATGGGAAAATAGAGTGACCTGTGCCTGTCCCAACACCAAGAGCTAGTCTCTCGTTGGTTCCACGTCTTCCCATTTATCCTCAGGACAAATTGCAACCTGTACGGAACAGGAGGTTAAAGGTGCTGATGCTCCAAGTAGGGAGCTTGCTAGTAAAGCGGCTGGAATGGCGAACCCGGGCACAAGGCGATGAGAAATGAGGTGCGTTTTAGAAACCTTTCCCCATCACATGGTGTACCATCTTTTTGTTTTCTCATGCATGTTTTCGATGTAGGAAGATGCCCTTGAACCTGGAGATTTGGGACCCATGCGATGGGTACCACGCAGTATTACTTTAAGGGGTCTGCGTTTGCTCACCCAACCTCACCAAACCTCTCAGCCCCAAGAGTGTCCACCCTTATGTCTCATCCAGCTGTGGGTCTAGATATGGTCAATCCAGGTTGCATCACAGCCCCTGAACGCATTGTGTAAGAATTCCTCTCTCGTTCACTGTCTTTGTTTCATGGGTTTTTCAAAGTAATTTATTTTCATAATGGGATTTAGCTGCTTTTCACTGCTGTGTTTATGCCGCTTTACACCCACTTGACACACTAACAGAGAGATATCAATACATAGGCTTTACGATTATTACTAGTCAGATATATTCTTGTGCGGTGAATAGGGCGTGTTGAGTCCAGTTCTCTGAGCAAGGAGTAGGTCTTGTCTATTACATATTGGGTTTATGGAACGGTATCTGAGCTAATTTGAAACCCTTGTTTTATGTATCACCCCACCTCACCTTTCCCGTTAAGAAGCCATAGTGTGTTTTCTGCATGTGTGACTCTGTTCTGTTTTGTAATTCAGTTCAAGTGTAACGGTTTTTACATTCCCTCTATCAGTGATACCTTATGAGAAGTGTCCTTTTCTGTGTGACTTATTTCACTTAGAATCGTCGTACCTTAATCCACTCATCATGCTGCTACTAGCCTTATGACATTGATTTCATGGCTGAGTGATATTCCATTGTACATAAGGACCACAACTTCTTTACCCATTTTTCTCTTTCCTGGGATATTTAAGGTGGAATGAAGTGGAGGTCCTTGTCAACAGAGCAGCCCTAAACTTTGGGGTGCTTGTGTCTTGCTGATTTTTCATTTTCCCAATTCATACCCCCATGAGTGGAAGTGCCCTATGCTCTCTAAGCTGTGTTTTTCAGATGTTTCAGGACTCACCGTACACTTCTCCAGAGTGGCTGTTGGCAATTTACATCCCGCCCATCAGTGTAGCAAGGCTCCCATTTCTCCATGGCCTGTCCTCCATTTCTGGTTTTGACACTTTTTTCAGCATGGCCCTTTTGACCGATGGGAAGCGAGACTTGTTTGTAGCGCTGATTTGCCTTTCCAGGTTGCTTGGTTGGCCAAAAAGGGCGTATGCGTTTTTTCCTGAATATATTCAGGAAAAAACGCATACGCCCTTTTTGGCCAAGGGCATCATTGTCAACGTTTTGCCGCTTTTCATGTGCTTTAAATGCGATTCGAATCTACCTCCTGAAATCTCTTTCCTGCAATTCTGCCTTGATTTCAAATCCTCTTCTTTGCCTTCCCTCAATATATTTGTGGACGAGAGTTATCATTTATAACTCTGCAGGTTTGTGAATTGCAGTGCCCTGAACCTCCATTTTACAACTCGTTTTTATGGGAGCTGGCCGCAAAATCGCAGAATGGCTTCAGGCCCTGTTCTGGTTCCGGGGGGCAGGCTGAGCCTGTGGTTAATTCTTCTTTCTGATGGGAAAATAGAGTGACCTGTGCCTGTCCCAACACCAAGAGCTAGTCTCTCGTTGGTTCCACGTCTTCCCGTTTATCCTCAGGACAAATTGCAACCTGTACGGAACAGGAGGTTAAAGGTGCTGATGCTCCAAGTAGGGAGCTTGCTAGTAAAGCGGCTGGAATGGCGAACCCGGGCACAAGGCGATGAGAAATGAGGTGCGTTTTAGAAACCTTTCCCCATCACACTGTGTACCATCTTCTGGGTTTCTCATGCATGTTTTGATGTAGGAAGATGCCCTTGAACCTGGAGATTTGGGACCCATGCGATGGGTACCATGCAGTATTACTTTAAAGGGTCTGCGTTTGCTCACCCAACCTCACCAAACCTCTCAGCCCCAAGAGTGTCCACCCTTATGTCTCATCCAGCTGTGGGTCTAGATATGGTCAATCCAGGTTGCATCACAGCCCCTGAACGCATTGTGTAAGAATTCCTCTCTCGTTCACTGTCTTTGTTTCATGGGTTTTTCAAAGTAATTTATTTTCATAATGGGATTTAGCTGCTTTTCACTGCTGTGTTTATGCCACTTTACACCCACTTGACACACTAACAGAGAGATATAAATACATAGGCTTTACGATTATTACTAGTCAGATATAATCTTGTGCGGTGAATAGGGCGTGTTGAGTCCAGTTCTCTGAGCAAGGAGTAGGTCTTGTCTATTACATATTGGGTTTATGGAACGGTATCTGAGCTAATTTGATACCCTTGTTTTATGTATCACCCCACCTCACCTTTCCCGTTAAGCAGCCATAGTGTGTTTTCTGCATGTGTGACTCTGTTCTGTTTTGTAATTCAGTTCAAGTGTAACGGTTTTTACATTCCCTCTATCAGTGATACCTTATGAGAAGTGTCCTTTTCTGTGTGACTTATTTCACTTAGAATCGTCGTACCTAAATCCACTCATCATGCTGCTACTAGCCTTATGACATTGATTTCATGGCTGAGTGATATTCCATTGTACATAAGGACCACAACTTCTTTACCCATTTTTCTCTTTCCTGGGATATTTAAGGTGGAATGAAGTGGAGGTCCTTGTCAACAGAGCAGCCCTCAACTTTGGGGTGCTTGTGTCTTGCTGATTTTTCATTTTCCCAATTCATACCCCCATGAGTGGAAGTGCCCTATGCTCTCTAAGCTGTGTTTTTCAGATGTATCAGGACTCACCGTACACTTCTCCAGAGTGGCTGTTGGCAATTTACATCCCGCCCATCAGTGTAGCAAGGCTCCCATTTCTCCATGGCCTGTCCTGCATTTCTGGTTTTGAGACTTTTTTCAGCATGGCCCTTTTGACCGATGGGTAGCGAGTCTTCTTTGTAGCGCTGATTTGCCTTTCCAGGTTGCTTGGTTGGCCAAAAAGGGCGTATGCGTTTTTTCCTGAATATATTCAGGAAAAAACGCATACGCCCTTTTCGGCCAAGGGCATCATTGTCAACGTTTTGCTGCTTTTCATGTGCTTTAAAGGCGATTCGAATCTACCTCCTGAAATCTCTTTCCTGCAATTCTGCCTTGATTTCAAATCCTCTTCTTTGCCTTCCCTCAATATATTTGTGGACGAGAGTTATCATTTATAACTCTGCAGGTTTGTGAATTGCAGTGCCCTGAACCTCCATTTTACAACTCGTTTTTATGGGAGCTGGCGGCAAAATCGCAGAATGGCTTCAGGCCCTGTTCTGGTTCCGGGGGGCAGGCTGAGCCTGTGGTTAATTCTTCTTTCTGATGGGAAAATAGAGTGACCTGTGCCTGTCCCAACACCAAGAGCTAGTCTCTCGTTGGTTCCACGTCTTCCCGTTTATCCTCAGGACAAATTGCAACCTGTACGGAACAGGAGGTTAAAGGTGCTGATGCTCCAAGTAGGGAGCTTGCTAGTAAAGCGGCTGGAATGGCGAACCCGGGCACAAGGCGATGAGAAATGAGGTGCGTTTTAGAAACCTTTCCCCATCACACGGTGTACCATCTTCTGGGTTTCTCATGCATGTTTTTGATGTAGGAAGATGCCCTTGAACCTGGAGATTTGGGACCCATGCGATGGGTATCATGCAGTATTACTTTAAAGGGTCTGCGTTTGCTCACCCAACCTCACCAAACCACTCAGCCCCAAGAGTGTCCACCCTTATGTCTGATCCAGCTGTGAGTCTAGATATGGTCAATCCAGGTTGCATCACAGCCCCTGAATGCATTGTGTAAGAATTTCTCTCTCTTTCACTGTCTTTTTTTCATGGGTGTTTCAAAGTAATTTATTTTTATAATGGGGTTTAGCTGATTTTCACTGCTGTGTTTATGCCGCTTTACACCCACTTGACACACTAACAGAGAGATATCAATACATAGGCTTTACGATTATTACTAGTCAGATATATTCTTGTGCGGTGAATAGGACGTGTTGAGTCCAGTTCTCTGAGCAAGGAGTAGGTCTTGTCTATTACATATTGGGTTTATGGAACGGTATCTGAGCTAATTTGAAACCCTTGTTTTATGTATCACCCCACCTCACCTTTCCCGTTAAGCAGCCATAGTGTGTTTTCTGCATGTGTGACTCTGTTCTGTTTTGTAATTCAGTTCAAGTGTAACGGTTTTTACATTCCCTCTATCAGTGATACCTTATGAGAAGTGTCCTTTTCTGTGTGACTTATTTCACTTAGAATCGTCGTACCTTAATCCACTCATCATGCTGCTACTAGCCTTATGACATTGATTTCATGGCTGAGTGATATTCCATTGTACATAAGGATCACAACTTCTTTATCCATTTTTCTCTTTCCTGGGATATTGAAGGTGGAATGAAGTGGAGGTCCTTGTCAACAGAGCAGCCCTAAACTTTGGGGTGCTTGTGTCTTGCTGATTTTTAATTTTCCCAATTTATACCCCCATGAGTGGAAGTGCCCTATGCTCTCTAAGCTGTGTTTTTCAGATGTTTCAGGACTCACCGGACACTTCTCCAGAGTGGCTCTTGGCAATTTACATCCCGCCCATCAGTGTAGCAAGGCTCCCATTTCTCCATGGCCTGTCCTGCATTTCTGGTTTTGACACTTTTTTCAGCATGGCCCTTTTGACCGATGGGAAGCGAGACTTGTTTGTAGCGCTGATTTGCCTTTCCAGGTTGCTTGGTTGGCCAAAAAGGGCGTATGCTTTTTTTCCTGAATATATTCAGGAAAAAACGCATACGCCCTTTTTGGCCAAGGGCATCATTGTCAACGTTTTGCCACTTTTCATGTGCTTTAAATGCGATTCGAATCTACTTCCTGAAATCTGTTTCCTGCAATTCTGCCTTGATTTCAAATCCTCTTCGTTGCCTTCCCTCAATATATTTGTGGACGAGAGTTATCATTTATAACTGCAGGTTTGTGAATTGCAGTGCCCTGAACCTCCATTTTACAACTCGTTTTTATGGGAGCTGGCCGCAAAATCACAGAATGGATTCAGGCCCTGTTCTGGTTCCGGGGGGCAGGCTGAGCCTGTGGTTAATTCTTCTTTCTGATGGGAAAATAGAGTGACCTGTGCCTGTCCCAACACCAAGAGCTAGTCTCTCGTTGGTTCCACGTCTTCCCGTTTATCCTCAGGACAAATTGCAACCTGTACGGAACAGGAGGTTAAAGGTGCTGATGCTCCAAGTAGGGAGCTTGCTAGTAAAGCGGCTGGAATGGCGAACTCGGGCACAAGGAGATGAGAAATGAGGTGCGTTTTAGAAACCTTTCCCCATCACACGGTGTACCATCTTCTGGGTTTCTCATGCATGTTTTTGATGTAGGAAGATGGCCTTGAAGCTGGAGATTTGGGACCCATGCGATGGGTACCATGCAGTATTACTTTAAAGGGTCTGCGTTTGCTCACCCAACCTCACCAAACCTCTCAGCCCCAAGAGTGTCCACCCTTATGTCTCATCCAGCTGTGGGTCTAGATATGGTCAATCCAGGTTGCATCACAGCCCCTGAACGCATTGTGTAAGAATTCCTCTCTCGTTCACTGTCTTTGTTTCATGGGTTTTTCAAAGTAATTTATTTTCATAATGGGATTTAGCTGCTTTTCACTGCTGTGTTTATGCCGCTTTACACCCACTTGACACACTAACAGAGAGATATCAATACATAGGCTTTACGATTATTACTAGTCAGATATAATCTTGTGCGGTGAATAGGGCGTGTTGAGTCCAGTTCTCTGAGCAAGGAGTAGGTCTTGTCTATTACATATTGGGTTTATGGAACGGTATCTGAGCTAATTTGATACCCTTGTTTTATGTATCACCCCACCTCACCTTTCCCGTTAAGCAGCCATAGTGTGTTTTCTGCATGTGTGACTCTGTTCTGTTTTGTAATTCAGTTCAAGTGTAACGGTTTTTACATTCCCTCTATCAGTGATACCTTATGAGAAGTGTCCTTTTCTGTGTGACTTATTTCACTTAGAATCGTCGTACCTAAATCCACTCATCATGCTGCTACTAGCCTTATGACATTGATTTCATGGCTGAGTGATATTCCATTGTACATAAGGACCACAACTTCTTTACCCATTTTTCTCTTTCCTGGGATATTTAAGGTGGAATGAAGTGGAGGTCCTTGTCAACAGAGCAGCCCTCAACTTTGGGGTGCTTGTGTCTTGCTGATTTTTCATTTTCCCAATTCATACCCCCATGAGTGGAAGTGCCCTATGCTCTCTAAGCTGTGTTTTTCAGATGTTTCAGGACTCACTGTACACTTCTCCAGAGTGGCTGTTGGCAATTTACATCCCGCCCATCAGTGTAGCAAGGCTCCCATTTCTCCATGGCCTGTCCTGCATTTCTGGTTTTGACACTTTTTTCAGCATGGCCCTTTTGACCGATGGGAAGCAAGACTTGTTTGTAGCGCTGATTTGCCTTTCCAGGTTGCTTGGTTGGCCAAAAAGGGCGTATGCGTTTTTTCCTGAATATATTCAGGAAAAAACGCATACGCCCTTTTTGGCCAAGGGCATCATTGTCAACGTTTTGCCGCTTTTCATGTGCTTTAAATGCGATTCGAATCTACCTCCTGAAATCTCTTTCCTGCAATTCTGCCTTGATTTCAACTCCTCTTCTTTGCCTTCCCTCAATATATTTGTGGAGGAGAGTTATCATTTATAACTCTGCAGGTTTGTGAATTGCAGTGCCCTGAACCTCCATTTTACAACTCGTTTTTATGGGAGCTGGCCGCAAAATCGCAGAATGGCTTCAGGCCCTGTTCTGGTTCCGGGGGGCAGGCTGAGCCTGTGGTTAATTCTTCTTTCTGATGGGAAAATAGAGTGACCTGTGCCTGTCCCAACACCAAGAGCTAGTCTCTCGTTGGTTCCACGTCTTCCCGTTTATCCTCAGGACAAATTGCAACCTGTACGGAACAGGAGGTTAAAGGTGCTGATGCTCCAAGTAGGGAGCTTGCTAGTAAAGCGGCTGGAATGGCGAACCCGGGCACAAGGCGATGAGAAATGAGGTGCGTTTTAGAAACCTTTCCCCATCACATGGTGTACCATCTTCTGGGTTTCTCATGCATGTTTTTGATGTAGGAAGATGCCCTTGAACCTGGAGATTTGGGACCCATGCGATGGGTATCATGCAGTATTACTTTAAAGGGTCTGCGTTTGCTCACCCAACCTCACCAAACCTCTCAGGCCCAAGACTGTCCACCCTTATGTCTCATCCAGCTGTGCGTCTAGATATGGTCAATCCAGGTTGCATCACAGCCCCTGAACGCATTGTGTAAGAATTTCTCTCTCTTTCACTGTCTTTGTTTCATGGGTGTTTCAAAGTAATTTATTTTTATAATGGGGTTTAGCTGCTTTTCACTGCTGTGTTTATGCCGCTTTACACCCACTTGACACACTAACAGAGAGATATCAATACATAGGTTTTACGATTATTATTAGTCAGATATATTCTTGTGCGGTGAATAGGGCGTGTTGAGTCCAGTTCTCTGAGCAAGGAGTAGGTCTTGTCTATTACATATTGGGTTTATGGAACGGTATCTGAGCTAATTTGATACCCTTGTTTTATGTATCACCCCACCTCACCTTTCCCGTTAAGCAGCCATAGTGTGTTTTCTGCATGTGTGACTCTGTTCTGTTTTGTAATTCAGTTCAAGTGTAACGGTTTTTACATTCCCTCTATCAGTGATACCTTATGAGAAGTGTCCTTTTCTGTGTGACTTATTTCACTTAGAATCGTCGTACCTAAATCCACTCATCATGCTGCTACTAGCCTTATGACATTGATTTCATGGCTGAGTGATATTCCATTGTACATAAGGACCACAACTTCTTTATCCATTTTTCTCTTTCCTGGGATATTGAAGGTGGAATGAAGCGGAGGTCCTTGTCAACAGAGCAGCCCTAAACTTTGGGGTGCTTGTGTCTTGCTGATTTTTCATTTTCCCAATTCATTCCCCCATGAGTGGAAGTGCCCTATGCTCTCTAAGCTGTGTTTTTCAGATGTTTCAAGACACACCGTACACTTCTCCAGAGTGGCTGTTGGCAATTTACATCGCGCCCATCAGTGTAGCAAGGCTCCCATTTCTCCATGGCCTGTCCTGCATTTCTGGTTTTGAGACTTTTTTCAGCATGGCCCTTTTGACCGATGGGTAGCGAGTCTTCTTTGTAGCCCTGATTTGCCTTTCCAGGTTGCTTGGTTGGCTAAAAAGGGCGTATGGGTTTTTTCCTGAATATATTCAGGAAAAAACGCATACGCCCTTTTTGGCCAAGGGCATCATTGTCAACGTTTTGCCGCTTTTCATGTGCTTTAAAGGCGATTCGAATCTACCTCCTGAAATCTGTTTCCTGCAATTCTGCCTTGATTTCAAATCCTCTTCTTTGCCTTCCCTCAATATATTTGTGGACGAGAGTTATCATTTATAACTCTGCAGGTTTGTGAATTGCAGTGCCCTGAAGCTCCATTTTACAACTCGCTTTTTTGGGAGCTGGCCGCAAAAGCGCAGGATGGCTTCAGGCCCTGTTCTGGTTCCGGGGGGGATGATGAGCCTGTGGTTAATTCTTCTTCCTGATGGGAAAATAGAGTGACCTGTGCCTGTGCCAACAACAAGAGCTAGTCTCTCACTGGTTCCCCGTCTACCCGTTCATCCTCAGGACAAATTGCAACCTGTACGGAACAGGAGGTTAAAGGTGCTGATGCTCCAAGTAGGGAGATTGTTAGTAAAGCGGCTGGAATGGCGACCCCGGGCACAAGGAGAAGAGAAATGAGGTGCGTTTTAGAAACCTTTCCCCATCACATGGTGTACCATCTTTTTGTTTTCTCATGCATGTTTTCGATGTAGGAAGATGTCCTTGAACCTGGAGATTTGGGACCCATGCGATGGGTACCACGCAGTATTACTTTAAAGGGTCTGCGTTTGCTCACCCAACCTCACCAAACCTCTCAGCCCCAAGAGTGTCCACCCTTATGTCTCATCCAGCTGTGGGTCTAGATATGGTCAATCTAGGTTGCATCACAGCCCCTGAACGCATTGTGTAAGAATTTCACTCTCTTTCACTGTCTTTGTTTCATGGGTTTTTCGAAGTAATTTATTTTTATAATGGGGTTTAGCTGCTTTTCACTGCTGTGTTTATGCCGCTTTACACCCACTTGACACACTAACAGAGAGATATCAATACATAGGTTTTAAGATTATTACTAGTCAGATATATTCTTGTGCAGGGAATAGGGCCTGTTGAGTCCAGTTCTCTGAGCAAGGAGTAGGTCTTGTCTATTACATATTGGGTTTATGGAACGGTATCTGAGCTAATTTGAAACCCTTGTTTTATGTATCACCCCACCTCACCTTTCCCGTTAAGCAGCCATAGTCTGTTTTCTGCATGTGTGACTCTGTTCTGTTTTGTAATTCAGTTCAAGTGTAACGCTTTTTACATTCCCTCTATAAGTGATACCTTATGAGAAGTGTCCTTTTCTGTGTGACTTATTTCACTTAGAATCGTCGTACCTAAATCCACTCATCATGCTGCTACTAGCCTTATGACATTGATTTCATGGCTGAGTGATATTCCATTGTACATAAGGACCACAACTTCTTTATCCATTTTTCTCTTTCCTGGGATATTGATGGTGGAATGAAGTGGAGGTCCTTGTCAACAGAGCAGCCCTAAACTTTGGGGTGCTTGTGTCTTGCTGATTTTTCATTTTCCCAATTTATAACCCCATGAGTGGAAGTGCCCTATGCTCTCTAAGCTCTGTTTTTTAGATGTTTCAAGACACACCGTACACTTCTCCAGAGTGGCTGTTGGCAATTTACATCCCGCCCATCAGTGTAGCAAGGCTCCCATTTCTCCATGGCCTGTCCCGCATTTCTGGTTTTGAGACTTTTTTCAGCATGGCCCTTTTGACCGATGGGTAGCGAGTCTTCTTTGTAGCGCTGATTTGCCTTTCTAGGTTGCTTGGTTGGCCAAAAAGGGCGTATGCGTTTTTTCCTGAATATATTCAGGAAAAAACGCATACGCCATTTTTAGCCAAGGGCATCATTGTCAACGTTTTGCCGCTTTTCATGTGCTTTAAAGGCGATTCGAATCTACCTCCTGAAATCTGTTTCCTGCAATTCTGCCTTGATTTCAAATCCTCTTCTTTGCCTTCCCTCAATATATTTGTGGACGAGAGTTATCATTTATAACTCTGCAGGTTTGTGAATTGCAGTGCCCTGAAGCTCCATTTTACAACTCGCTTTTTTGGGAGCTGGCCGCAAAAGCGCTGGATGGCTTCAGGCCCTGTTCTGGTTCCGGGGGCTATGATGAGCCTGTGGTTAATTCTTCTTCCTGATGGGAAAATAGAGTGACCTGTGCCTGTCCCAACACCAAGAGCTAGTCTCTCACTGGTTCCCCGTCTTCCCGTTCATCCTCAGGACAAATTGCAACCTGCACGGAACAGGAGGTTAAAGGTGCTGATGCTCCAAATAAGGAGATTGCTAGTAAAGCGGCTGGAATGGAGAACCCGGGCACAAGGAGATGAGAAATGAGGTGCGTTTTAGATATTTTTCCCCATCACACGGTGTACCATCTTCTGGGTTTCTCGTGCATGTTTTCGATGTAGGAAGATGCCCTTGAACCTGGAGATTTGGGACCCATGGGATGGGTACCACGCAGTATTACTTTAAAGGGTCTGCGTTTGCTCACCCAACCTCACCAAACCTCTCAGCCCCAAGAGTGTCCACCCTTATGTCTCATCCAGCTGTGGGTCTAGATATGGTCAATCCAGGTTGCATCACAGCCCCTGAACGCATTGTGTAAGAATTTCTCTCTCTTTCACTGTCTTTGTTTCATGGGTTTTTCGAAGTAATTTATTTTTATACTGGGGTTTAGCTGCTTTTCACTGCTGTGTTTATGCCGCTTTACACCCACTTGACACACTAACAGAGAGATATCAATACATAGGTTTTAAGATTATTACTAGTCAGATATATTCTTGTGCGGTGAATAGGGCGTGTTGAGTCCAGTTCTCTGAGCAAGGAGTAGGTCTTGTCTATTACATATTGGGTTTATGGAACGGTATCTGAGCTAATTTGAAACGCTTGTTTTATGTATCACCCCACCTCACCTTTCCCGTTAAGCAGCCATAGTGTGTTTTCTGCATGTGTGACTCTGTTCTGTTTTGTAATTCAGTTCAAGTGTAACGGTTTTTACATTCCCTCTATAAGTGATACCTTATGAGAAGTGTCCTTTTCTGTGTGACTTATTTCACTTAGAATCGTCGAACCTAAATTCACTCATCATGCTGCTACTAGCCTTATGACATTGATTTCATGGCTGAGTGATATTCCATTGTACATAAGGACCACAACTTCTTTATCCATTTTTCTCTTTCCTGGGATATTGAAGGTGGAATGAAGTGGAGGTCCTTGTCAACAGAGCAGCCCTAAACTTTGGGGTGCTTGTGTCTTGCTGATTTTTCATTTTCCCAATTTATACCCCCATGAGTGGAAGTGCCCTATGCTCTCTAAGCTGTGTTTTTTAGATGTTTCAGGACACACCGTACACTTCTCCAGAGTGGCTGTTGGCAATTTACATCCCGCCCATCAGTGTAGCAAGGCTCCCATTTCTCCATGGCCTGTCCTGCATTTCTGGTTTTGAGACTTTTTTCAGCATGGCCCTTTTGACCGATGGGTAGCGAGTCTTCTTTGTAGCGCTGATTTGCCTTTCCACGTTGCTTGGTTGGCCAAAAAGGGCGTATGCGTTTTTTCCTGAATATATTCAGGAAAAAACGCATACGCCCTTTTTGGCCAAGGGCATCATTGTCAACGTTTTGCCGCTTTTCATGTGCTTTAAAGGCGATTCGAATCTACCTCCTGGAATCTGTTTCCTGCAATTCTGCCTTGATTTCAAATCCTCTTCTTTGCCTTCCCTCAATATATTTGTGGACGAGAGTTATCATTTATATCTCTGCAGGTTTGTGAATTGCAGTGCCCTGAAGCTCCATTTTACAACTCGCTTTTTTGGGAGCTGGCCGCAAAAGCGCAGGATGGCTTCAGGCCCTGTTCTGGTTCCCGGGGGGTGGATGAGCCTGTGGTTAATTCTTCTTCCTGATGGGAAGATAGAGTGACCTGTGCCTGTCCCAACACCAAGAGCTAGTCTCTCACTGGTTCCCCGTCTACCCGTTCATCCTCAGGACAAATTGCAACCTGTACGGAACAGGAGGTTAAAGGTGCTGATGCTCCAAGTAGGGAGATTGTTAGTAAAGCGGCTGGAATGGCGACCCCGGGCACAAGGAGAAGAGAAATGAGGTGCGTTTTAGAAACCTTTCCCCATCACATGGTGTACCATCATTTTGTTTTCTCATGCATGTTTTCGATGTAGGAAGATGTCCTTGAACCTGGAGATTTGGGACCCATGCGATGGGTACCACGCAGTATTACTTTAAAGGGTCTGCGTTTGCTCACCCAACCTCACCAAACCTCTCAGCCCCAAGAGTGTCCACCCTTATGTCTCATCCAGCTGTGGGTCTAGATATGGTCAATCCAGGTTGCATCACAGCCCCTGAACGCATTGTGTAAGTATTTCTCTCTCTTTCACTGTCTTTGTTTCATTGGTTTTTCAAAGTAATTTATTTTTACAATGGGGTTTAGCTGCTTTTCACTGCTGTGTTTATGCCGCTTTACACCCACTTGACACACTAACAGAGAGATATCAATACATAGGTTTTAAGATTATTACTAGTCAGATATATTCTTGTGCGGTGAATAGGGCGTGTTGAGTCCAGTTCTCTGAGCAAGGAGTACGTCTTGTCTATTACATATTGGGTTTATGGAACGGTATCTGAGCTAATTTGAAACCCTTGTTTTATGTATCACCCCACCTCACCTTTCCCGATAAGCAGCCATAGTGTGTTTTCTGCATGTGTGACTCTGTTCTGTTTTGTAATTCAGTTCAAGTGTAACAGTTTTTACATTCCCTCTATAAGTGATACCTTATGAGAAGTGTCCTTTTCTGTGTGACTTATTTCGCTTAGAATCGTCGTACCTAAATCCACTCATCATGCTGCTACTAGCCTTATGACATCGATTTCATGGCTGAGTGATATTCCATTGTACATAAGGACCACAACTTCTTTATCCATTTTTCTCTTTCCTGGGATATTGAAGGTGGAATGAAGTGGAGGTCCTTGTCAACAGAGCAGCCCTAAACTTTGGGGTGCTTGTGTCTTGCTGATTTTTCATTTTCCCAATTTATACCCCCATGAGTGGAAGTGCCCTATGCTCTCTAAGCTGTGTTTTTTAGATGTTTCAAGACACACCGTACACTTCTCCAGAGTGGCTGTTGTCAATTTACATCCCGCCCATCAGTGTAGCAGAGGCTCCCATTTCTCCATGGCCTGTCCCGCATTTCTGGTTTTGAGACTTTTTTCAGCATGGCCCTTTTGACCGATGGGTAGCGAGTCTTCTTTGTAGCGCTGATTTGCCTTTCCAGGTTGCTTGGTGGGCCAAAAAGGGCGTATGCGTTTTTTCCTGAATATATTCAGGAAAAAACGCATACGCCATTTTTAGCCAAGGGCATCATTGTCAACGTTTTGCCGCTTTTCATGTGCTTTAAAGGCGATTCGAATCTACCTCCTGAAATCTGTTTCCTGCAATTCTGCCTTGATTTCAAATCCTCTTCTTTGCCTTCCCTCAATATATTTGTGGACGAGAGTTATCATTTATAACTCTGCAGGTTTGTGAATTGCAGTGCCCTGAAGCTCCATTTTACAACTCGCTTTTTTGGGAGCTGGCCGCAAAAGCGCTGGATGGCTTCAGGCCCTGTTCTGGTTCCGGGGGGGATGATGAGCCTGTGGTTAATTCTTCTTCCTGATGGGAAAATAGAGTGACCTGTGCCTGTCCCAACACCAAGAGCTAGTCTCTCACTGGTTCCCCGTCTACCCGTTCATCCTCAGGACAAATTGCAACCTGCATGGAACAGGAGGTTAAAGGTGCTGATGCTCCAAATAAGGAGATTGCTAGTAAAGCGGCTGGAATGGAGAACCCGGGCACAAGGAGATGAGAAATGAGGTGCGTTTTAGAAACCTTTCCCCATCACACGGTGTACCATCTTCTGGGTTTCTCATGCATGTTTTTGATGTAGGAAGATGCCCTTGAACCTGGAGATTTGGGACCCATGCGATGGGTATCATGCAGTATTACTTTAAAGGGTCTGCGTTTGCTCACCCAACCTCACCAAACCTCTCAGCCCCAAGAGTGTCCACCCTTATGTCTCATCCAGCTGTGGGTCTAGAAATGGTCAATCCAGGTTGCATCACAGCCCCTGAACGCATTGTGTAAGAATTTATCTCTCTTTCACTGTCTTTGTTTCATGGGTGTTTCAAAGTAATTTATTTTTATAATGGGGTTTAGCTGCTTTTCACTGCTGTGTTTATGCCGCTTTACACCCACTTGACACACTAACAGAGAGATATCAATACATAGGTTTTACGATTATTATTAGTCAGATATATTCTTGTGCGGTGAATAGGGCGTGTTGAGTCCAGTTCTCTGAGCAAGGAGTAGGTCTTGTCTATTACATATTGGGTTTATGGAACGGAATCTGAGCTAATTTGATACCCTTGTTTTATGTATCACCCCACCTCACCTTTCCCGTTAAGCAGCCATAGTGTGTTTTCTGCATGTGTGACTCTGTTCTGTTTTGTAATTCAGTTCAAGTGTAACGGTTTTTACATTCCCTCTATCAGTGATACCTTATGAGAAGTGTCCTTTTCTGTGTGACTTATTTCACTTAGAATCGTCGTACCTAAATCCACTCATCATGCTGCTACTAGCCTTATGACATTGATTTCATGGCTGAGTGATATTCCATTGTACATAAGGACCACAACTTCTTTACCCATTTTTCTCTTTCCTGGGATATTTAAGGTGGAATGAAGTGGAGGTCCTGGTCAACAGAGCAGCCCTAAACTTTGGGGTGCTTGTGTCTTGCTGATTTTTCATTTTCCCAATTCATACCCCCATGAGTGGAAGTGCCCTATGCTCTCTAAGCTGTGTTTTTCAGATGTTTCAGGACTCACCGGACACTTCTCCAGAGTGGCTGTTGGCAATTTACATCCCGCCCATCAGTGTAGCAAGGCTCCCATTTCTCCATGGCCTGTCCTGCATTTCTGGTTTTGACACTTTTTTCAGCATGGCCCTTTTGACCGATGGGAAGCGAGACTTGTTTGTAGCGCTGATTTGCCTTTCCAGGTTGCTTGGTTGGCCAAAAAGGGCGTATGCGTTTTTTCCTGAATATATTCAGGAAAAAACGCATACGCCCTTTTTGGCCAAGGGCATCATTGTCAACGTTTTGCCGCTTTTCATGTGCTTTAAAGGCGATTCGAATCTACCTCCTGAAATCTCTTTCCTGCAATTCTGCCTTGATTTCAAATCCTCTTCTTTGCCTTCCCTCAATATATTTGTGGACGAGAGTTATCATTTATAACTCTGCAGGTTTGTGAATTGCAGTGCCCTGAACCTCCATTTTACAACTCGTTTTTATGGGAGCTGGCCGCAAAATCGGAGAATGGCTTCAGGCCCTGTTCTGGTTCCGGGGGGCAGGCTGAGCCTGTGGTTAATTCTTCTTTCTGATGGGAAAATAGAGTGACCTGTGCCTGTCCCAACACCAAGAGCTAGTCTCTCGTTGGTTCCACGTCTTCCCATTTATCCTCAGGACAAATTGCAACCTGTACGGAACAGGAGGTTAACGGTGCTGATGCTCCAAGTAGGGAGCTTGCTAGTAAAGCGGCTGGAATGGCGAACCCGGGCACAAGGCGATGAGAAATGAGGTGCGTTTTAGAAACCTTTCCCCATCACACGGTGTACCATCTTCTGGGTCTCTCATGCATGTTTTTGATGTAGGAAGATGCCCTTGAACCTGGAGATTTTGGACCCATGCGATGGGTATCATGCAGTATTACTTTAAAGGGTCTGCGTTTGCTCACCCAACCTCACCAAACCTCTCAGCCCCAAGAGTGTCCACCCTTATGTCTGATCCAGCTGTGAGTCTAGATATGGTCAATCCAGGTTGCATCACAGCCCCTGAACGCATTGTGTAAGAATTTCTCTTTCACTGTCTTTTTTTCATGGGTGTTTCAAAGTAATTTATTTTTATAATGGGGTTTAGCTGCTTTTCACTGCTGTGTTTATGCCGCTTTACACCCACTTGACACACTAACAGAGAGATATCAATACATAGGTTTTACGATTATTATTATTCAGATATATTCTTGTGCGGTGAATAGGGCGTGTTGAGTCCAGTTCTCTGAGCAAGGAGTAGGTCTTGTCTATTACATATTGGGTTTATGGAATGGTATCTGAGCTAATTTGATACCCTTGTTTTATGTATCACCCCACCTCACCTTTCCCGTTAAGCAGCCATAGTGTGTTTTCTGCATGTGTGACTCTGTTCTGTTTTGTAATTCAGTTCAAGTGTAACGGTTTTTACATTCCCTCTATCAGTGATACCTTATGAGAAGTGTCCTTTTCTGTGTGACTTATTTCACTTAGAATCGTCGTACCTAAATCCACTCATCATGCTGCTACTAGCCTTATGACATTGATTTCATGGCTGAGTGATATTCCATTGTACATAAGGACCACAACTTCTTTACCCATGTTTCTCTTTCCTGGGATATTTAAGGTGGAATGAAGTGGAGGTCCTTGTCAACAGAGCAGCCCTAAACTTTGGGGTGCTTGTGTCTTGCTGATTTTTCATTTTCCCAATTCATACCCCCATGAGTGGAAGTGCCCTATGCTCTCTAAGCTGTGTTTTTTAGATGTTTCAGGACTCACCGTACACTTCTCCAGAGTGGCTGTTGGCAATTTACATCCCGCCCATCAGTGTAGCAAGGCTCCCATTTCTCCATGGCCTGTCCTGCATTTCTGGTTTTGACACTTTTTTCAGCATGGTCCTTTTGACCAATGGGAAGCGAGACTTCTTTGTAGCGCTGATTTGCCTTTCCAGGTTGCTTGGTTGGCCAAAAAGGGCGTATGCGTTTTTCCTGAATATATTCAGGAAAAAACGCATACGCCCTTTTTGGCCAAGGGCATCATTGTCAACGTTTTGCCGCTTTTCATGTGCTTTAAAGGCGATTCGAATCTACCTCCTGAAATCTCTTTCCTGCAATTCTGCCTTGATTTCAAATCCTCTTCTTTGCCTTCCCGCAATATATTTGTGGACGAGAGTTATCATTTATAACTCTGCAGGTTTGTGAATTGCAGTGCCCTGAACCTCCATTTTACAACTCGTTTTTATGGGAGCTGGCCGCAAAATCGCAGAATGGCTTCAGGCCCTGTTCTGGTTCCGGGGGGCAGGCTGAGCCTGTGGTTAATTCTTCTTTCTGATGGGAAAATAGAGTGACCTGTGCCTGTCCCAACACCAAGAGCTAGTCTCTCGTTGGTTCCACGTCTTCCCGTTTATCCTCAGGACAAATTGCAACCTGTACGGAACAGGAGGTTAAAGGTGCTGATGCTCCAAGTAGGGAGCTTGCTAGTAAAGCGGCTGGAATGGCGAACCCGGGCACAAGGCGATGAGAAATGAGGTGCGTTTTAGAAACCTTTACCCATCACACTGTGTACCATCTTCTGGGTTTCTCATGCATGTTTTTGATGTAGGAAGATGCCCTTGAAGCTGGAGATTTGGGACCCATGCGATGGGTACCATGCAGTATTACTTTAAAGGGTCTGCGTTTGCTCACCCAACCTCACCAAACCTCTCAGCCCCAAGAGTGTCCACACTTATGTCTGATCCAGCTGTGAGTCTAGATATGGTCAATCCAGGTTGCATCACAGCCCCTGAACGCATTGTGTAAGAATTTCTCTCTCTTTCACTGTCTTTGTTTCATGGGTGTTTCAAAGTAATTTATTTTTATAATGGGGTTTAGCTGCTTTTCACTGCTGTGTTTATGCCGCTTTACACCCACTTGACACACTAACAGAGAGATATCAATACATAGGCTTTACGATTATTACTAGTCAGATATATTCTTGTGCGGTGAATAGGGCGTGTTGAGTCCAGTTCTCTGAGCAAGGAGTAGGTCTTGTCTACTACATATTGGGTTTATGGAACGGTATCTGAGCTAATTTGATACCCTTGTTTTATGTATCACCCCACCTCACCTTTCCCGTTAAGCAGCCATAGTGTGTTTTCTGCATGTGTGACTCTGTTCTGTTTTGTAAGTCAGTTCAACTGTAACGGTTTTTACATTCCCTCTATAAGTGATACCTTATGAGAAGTGTCCTTTTCTGTGTGACTTATTTCACTTAGAATCGTCGTACCTAAATCCACTCATCATGCTGCTACTAACCTTATGACATTGATTTCATGGCTGAGTGATATTCCATTGTACATAAGGACCACAACTTCTTTATCCATTTTTCTCTTTCCTGGGATATTGAAGGTGGAATGAAGTGGAGGTCCTTGTCAACAGAGCAGCCCTCAACTTTGGGGTGCTTGTGTCTTGCTGATTTTTCATTTTCCCAATTTATACCCCCATGAGTGGAAGTGCCCTATGCTCTCTAAGCTGTGTTTTTCAGATGTTTCAGGACACACCGTACACTTCTCCAGAGTGGCTGTTGGCAATTTACATCCCGCCCATCAGTGTAGCAAGGCTCCCATTTCTCCATGGCCTGTCCTGCATTTCTGGTTTTGACACTTTTTTCAGCATGGCCCTTTTGACCGATGGGAAGCGAGACTTCTCTGTAGCGCTGATTTGCCTTTCCAGGTTGCTTGGTTGGCCAAAAAGGGCGTATGCGATTTTTCCTGAATATATTCAGGAAAAAACGCATACGCCCTTTTTGGCCAAGGGCATCATTGTCAACGTTTTGCCGCTTTTCATGTGCTTTAAAGGCGATTCGTATCTACCTCCTGAAATCTGTTTCGTGCAATTCTGCCTTGATTTCAAATCCTCTTCTTTGCCTTCCCTCAATATATTTGTGGACGAGAGTTATCATTTATAACTCTGCAGGTTTGTGAATTGCAGTGCCCTGAACCTCCATTTTACAACTCGCTTTTTTGGGAGCTGGCCGCAAAAGCGCAGGATGGCTTCAGGCTCTGTTCTGGTTCCGGGGGGCAGGCTGAGCCTGTGGTTAATTCTTCTTCCTGATGGGAAAATAGAGTGACCTGTGCCTGTCCCAACACCAAGAGCTAGTATCTCGTTGGTTCCCCGTCTTCCCGTTCATCCTCAGGACAAATTGCAACCTGTACGGAACAGGAGGTTAAAGGTGCTGATGCTCCAAGTAGGGAGATTGCTAGTAAAGTGGCTGGAATGGCGAACCCGGGCACAAGGAGATGAGAAATGAGGTGCGTTTTAGAAACCTTTCCCCATCACACGGTGTACCATCTTCTGGGTTTCTCATGCATGTTTTCGATGTAGGAAGATGCCCTTGAACCTGGAGATTTGGGACCCATGCGATGGGTACCACGCAGTATTACTTTAAAGGGTCTGCGTTTGCTCACCCAACCTCACCAAACCTCTCAGCCCCAAGAGTGTCCACCCTTATGTCTCATCCAGCTGTGGGTCTAGATATGGTCAATCCAGGTTGCATCACAGCTCCCTGAACTCATTGTGTAAGAATTTCTATCTCTTTCACTGTCGTTGTTTCATGGGTTTTTCAAAGTAATTTATTTTCATAATGGGGTTTAGCTGCTTTTCACGGCTGTGTTTATGCCGCTTTACACCCACTTGACACACTAACAGAGAGATATCAATACATAGGTTTCAAGATTATTACTAGTCAGATATATTCTTGTGCGGTGAATAGGACGTGTTGAGTACAGTTCTCTGAGCAAGGAGTAGGTCTTGTCTACTACATATTGGGTTTATGGAACGGTATCTGAGCTAATTTGATACCCTTGTTTTATGTATCACCCCACCTCACCTTTCCCGTTAAGCAGCCATAGTGTGTTTTCTGCATGTGTGACTCTGTTCTGTTTTGTAATTCAGTTCAAGTGTAACGGTTTTTACATTCCCTCTATAAGTGATACCTTATGAGAAGTGTCCTTTTCTGTGTGACTTATTTCACTTAGAATCGTCGTACCTATATCCACTCATCATGCTGCTACTAACCTTATGACATTGATTTCATGGCTGAGTGATATTCCATTGTACATAAGGACCACAACTTCTTTATCCATTTTTCTCTTTCCTGGGATATTGAAGGTGGAATGAAGTGGAGGTCCTTGTCAACAGAGCAGCCCTCAACTTTGGGGTGCTTGTGTCTTGCTGATTTTTCATTTTCCCAATTTATACCCCCATGAGTGGAAGTGCCCTATGCTCTCTAAGCTGTGTTTTTCAGATGTTTCAGGACACACCGTACACTTCTCCAGAGTGGCTGTTGGCAATTTACATCCCGCCCATCAGTGTACCAAGGCTCCCATTTCTCCATGGCCTGTCCTGCATTTCTGGTTTTGACACTTTTTTCAGGATGGCCCTTTTGACCGATGGGAAGCGAGACTTCTCTGTAGCGCTGATTTGCCTTTCCAGGTTGCTTGGTTGGCCATAAAGGGCGTATGCGTTTTTTCCTGAATATATTCAGGAAAAAACGCATACGCCCTTTTTGGCCAAGGGCATCATTGTCAACGTTTTGCCGCTTTTCATGTGCTTTAAAGGCGATTCGTATCTACCTCCTGAAATCTGTTTCGCGCAATTCTGCCTTGATTTCAAATCCTCTTCTTTGCCTTCCCTCAATATATTTGTGGACGAGAGTTATCATTTATAACTCTGCAGGTTTGTGAATTGCAGTGCCCTGAAGCTCCATTTTACAACTCGCTTTTTTGGGAGCTGGCCGCAAAAGCGCAGGATGGCTTCAGGCCCTGTTCTGGTTCTGGGGGGCAGGCTGAGCCTGTGGTTAATTCTTCTTCCTGATGGGAAAATAGAGTGACCTGTGCCTGTCCCAACACCAAGAGCTAGTCTCTCGTTGGTTCCCCGTCTTCCCGTTCATCCTCAGGACAAATTGCAACCTGTACGGAACAGGAGGTTAAAGGTGCTGATGCTCCAAGTAGGGAGATTGCTAGTAAAGCGGCTGGAATGGCGAACCCGGGCACAAGGAGATGAGAAATTAGGTGCGTTTTAGAAACCTTTCCCCATCACACGGTATACCATCTTCTGGGTTTCTCATGCATGTTTTCGATGTAGGAAGATGCCCTTGATCCTGGAGATTTGGGACCCATGCGATGGGTACCACGCAGTATTACTTTAAAGGGTCTGCGTTTGCTCACCCAACCTCACCAAACCTCTCAGCCCCAAGAGTGTCCACCCTTATGTCTCATCCAGCTGTGGGTCTAGATATGGTCAATCCAGGTTGCATCACAGCCCCTGAACTCATTGTGTAAGAATTTCTATCTCTTTCACTGTCGTTGTTTCATGGGTTTTACAAAGTAATTTATTTTCATAATGGGGTTTAGCCGCTTTTCACGGCTGTGTTTATGCCGCTTTACACCCACTTGACACACTAACAGAGAGATGTCAATACATAGGTTTTAAGATTATTACTAGTCAGATATATTCTTGTGCGGTGAATAGGGCGTGTTGAGTCCAGTTCTCTGAGCAAGGAGTAGGTCTTGTCTATTACATATTGGGTTTATGGAACGGTATCTGAGCTAATTTGATACCCTTGTTTTATGTATCACCCCACCTCACCTTTCCCGTTAAGCAGCCATAGTGTGTTTTCTGCATGTGTGACTCTGTTCTGTTTTGTAATTCAGTTCAAGTGTAACGGTTTTTACATTCCCTCTATAAGTGATACCTTATGAGAAGTGTCCTTTTCTGTGTGACTTATTTCTCTTAGAATCGTCGTACCTAAATCCACTCATCATGCTGCTACTAACCTTATGACATTGATTTCATGGCTGAGTGATATTCCATTGTACATAAGGACCACAACTTCTTTATCCATTTTTCTCTTTCCTGGGATATTTAAGGTGGAATGAAGTGGAGGTCCTTGTCAACAGAGCAGCCCTCAACTTTGGGGTGCTTGTGTCTTGCTGATTTTTCATTTTCCCAATTTATACCCCCATGAGTGGAAGTGCCCTATGCTCTCTAAGCTGTGTTTTTCAGATGTTTCAGGACACACCGTACACTTCTCCAGAGTGGCTGTTGGCAATTTACATCCCGCCCATCAGTGTAGCAAGGCTCCCATTTCTCCATGGCCTGTCCTGCATTTCTGGTTTTGACACTTTTTTCAGCATGGCCCTTTTGACCGATGGGAAGCGAGACTTCTCTGTAGCGCTGATTTGCCTTTCCAGGTTGCTTGGTTGGCCAAAAAGGGCGTATGCGTTTTTTCCTGAATATATTCAGGAAAAAACGCATACGCCCTTTTTGGCCAAGGGCATCATTGTCAACGTTTTGCCGCTTTTCATGTGCTTTAAAGGCGATTCGTATCTACCTCCTGAAATCTGTTTCGTTCAATTCTGCCTTGATTTCAAATCCTCTTCTTTGCCTTCCCTCAATATATTTGTGGACGAGAGTTATCATTTATAACTCTGCAGGTTTGTGAATTGCAGTGCCCTGAACCTCCATTTTACAACTCGCTTTTTTGGGAGCTGGCCGCAAAAGCGCAGGATGGCTTCAGGCCCTGTTCTGGTTCCGGGGGGCAGGCTGAGCCTGTGGTTAATTCTTCTTCCTGATGGGAAAATAGAGTGACCTGTGCCTGTCCCAACACCAAGAGCTAGTCTCTCGTTGGTTCCCCGTCTTCCCGTTCATCCTCAGGACAAATTGCAACCTGTACGGAACAGGAGGTTAAAGGTGCTGATGCTCCAAGTAGGGAGATTGCTAGTAAAGTGGCTGGAATGGCGAACCCGGGCACAAGGAGATGAGAAATGAGGTGCGTTTTAGAAACCTTTCCCCATCACACGGTGTACCATCTTCTGGGTTTCTCATGCATGTTTTCGATGTAGGAAGATGCCCTTGAAGCTGGAGATTTGGGACCCATGCGATGGGTACCACGCAGTATTACTTTAAAGGGTCTGGGTTTGCTCACCCAACCTCACCAAACCTCTCAGCCCCAAGAGTGTCCACCCTTATGTCTCATCCAGCTGTGGGTCTAGATATGGTCAATCCAGGTTGCATCACAGCCCCTGAACTCATTGTGTAAGAATTTCTATCTCTTTCACTGTCGTTGTTTCATGGGTTTTTCAAAGTAATTTATTTTCATAATGGGGTTTAGCTGCTTTTCACGGCTGTGTTTATGCCGCTTTACACCCACTTGACACACTAACAGAGAGATATCAATACATAGGTTTCAAGATTATTACTAGTCAGATATATTCTTGTGCGGTGAATAGGGCGTGTTGAGTCCAGTTCTCTGAGCAAGGAGTAGGTCTTGTCTACTACATATTGGGTTTATGGAACGGTATCTGAGCTAATTTGATACCCTTGTTTTATGTATCACCCCACCTCACCTTTCCCGTTAAGCAGCCATAGTGTGTTTTCTGCATGTGTGACTCTGTTCTGTTTTGTAATTCAGTTCAAGTGTAACGGTTTTTACATTCCCTCTATAAGTGATACCTTATGAGAAGTGTCCTTTTCTGTGTGACTTATTTCACTTAGAATCGTCGTACCTAAATCTACTCATCATGCTGCTACTAACCTTATGACATTGATTTCATGGCTGAGTGATATTCCATTGTACATAAGGACCACAACTTCTTTATCCATGTTTCTCTTTCCTGGGATATTTAAGGTGGAATGAAGTGGAGGTCCTTGTCAACAGAGCAGCCCTCAACTTTGGGGTGCTTGTGTCTTGCTGATTTTTCATTTTCCCAATATATACCCCCATGAGTGGAAGTGCCCTATGCTCTCTAAGCTGTGTTTTTCAGATGTTTCAGGACACACCGTACACTTCTCCAGAGTGGCTGTTGGCAATTTACATCCCGCCCATCAGTGTAGCAAGGCTCCCATTTCTCCATGGCCTGTCCTGCATTTCTGGTTTTGAAACTTTTTTCAGCATGGCCCTTTTGACCGATGGGAAGCGAGACTTCTCCATAGCGCTGATTTGCCTTTCCAGGTTGCTTGGTTGGCCAAAAAGGGCGTATGCGTTTTTTCCTGAATATATTCAGGAAAAAACGCATACGCCCTTTTTGGCCAAGGGCATCATTGTCAACGTTTTGCCGCTTTTCATGTGCTTTAAAGGCGATTCGAATCTACCTCCTGAAATCTGTTTCCTGCAATTCTGCCTTGATTTCAAATCCTCTTCTTTGCCTTCCCTCAATATATTTGTGGACGAGAGTTATCATTTATAACTCTGCAGGTTTGTGAATTGCAGTGCCCTGGACCTCCATTGTACAACTCGCTTTTTTGGGAGCTGGCCGCAAAAGCACAGGATGGCTTCAGGCCCTGTTCTGGTTCCGGGGGGGAGGATGAGCCTGTGGTTAATTCTTCTTCCTGATGGGAAAATAGAGTGACCTGTGCCTGTCCCGACACCAAGAGCTAGTCTCTCACTGGTTCCCCGTCTACCCGTTCATCCTCAGGACAAATTGCAACCTGTACGGAACAGGAGGTTAAAGGTGCTGATGCTCCAAGTAGGGAGATTGTTAGTAAAGCGGCTGGAATGGCGAACCCGGGCACAAGGAGAAGAGAAATGAGGTGCGTTTTAGAAACCTTTCCCCATCACATGGTGTACCATCTTTTTGTTTTCTCATGCATGTTTTCGATGTAGGAAGATGTCCTTGAACCTGGAGATTTGGGACCCATGCGATGGGTACCACGCAGTATTACTTTAAAGGGTCTGCGTTTGCTCACCCAACCTCACCAAACCTCTCAGCCCCAAGAGTGTCCACCCTTATGTCTCATCCAGCTGTGGGTCTAGATATGGTCAATCCAGGTTGCATCACAGCCCCTGAACGCATTGTGTAAGAATTTCTCTCTCTTTCACTGTCTCTGTTTCATGGGTTTTTCAAAGTAATTTATTTTTATAATGGGGTTTAGCTGCTTTTCACTGCTGTGTTTATGCCGCTTTACACCCACTTGACACACTAACAGAGAGATATCAATACATAGGTTTTAAGATTATTACTAGTCAGATATATTCTTGTGCGGTGAATAGGGCGTGTTGAGTCCAGTTCTCTGAGCAAGGAGTAGGTCTTGTCTATTACATATTGGGTTTATGGAACGGTATCTGAGCTAATTTGAAACCCTTGTTTTATGTATCACCCCACCTTACCTTTCCCGTTAAGCAGCCATAGTGTGTTTTCTGCATGTGTGACTCTGTTCTGTTTTGTAATTCAGTTCAAGTGTAACGGTTTTTACATTCCCTCTATAAGTGATACCTTATGAGAAGTGTCCTTTTCTGTGTGACTTATTTCACTTAGAATCGTCGTACCTAAATCCACTCATCATGCTGCTATTAGCCTTATGACATTGATTTCATGGCTGAGTGATATTCCATTGTACATAAGGACCACAACTTCTTTATCCATTTTTCTCCCTCCTGGGATATTGAAGGTGGAATGAAGTGGAGGTCCTTGTCAACAGAGCAGCCCTAAACTTTGGGGTGCTTGTGTCTTGCTGATTTTTCATTTTCCCAATTTATACCCCCATGAGTGGAAGTGCCCTATGCTCTCTAAGCTGTGTTTTTTAGATGTTTCAGGACACACCGTACACTTCTCCAGAGTGGCTGTTGGCAATTTACATCCCGCCCATCAGTGTAGCAAGGCTCCCATTTCTCCATGGCCTGTCCTGCATTTCTGGTTTTGAGACTTTTTTCAGCATGGCCCTTTTGACCGATGGGTAGCGAGTCTTCTTTGTAGCCCTGATTTGCCTTTCCAGGTTGCTTGGTTGGCCAAAAAGGGCGTATGCGTTTTTTCCTGAATATATTCAGGAAAAAACGCATACGCCCTTTTTGGCCAAGGGCATCATTGTCAACGTTTTGCCGCTTTTCATGTGCTTTAAAGGCGATTCGAATCTACCTCCTGAAATCTGTTTCCTGCATTTCTGCCTTGCTTTCAAATCCTCTTCTTTGCCTTCCCTCAATATATTTGTGGACGAGAGTTATCATTTATAACTCTGCAGGTTTGTGAATTGCAGTGCCCTGAAGCTCCATTGTACAACTCGCTTTTTTGGGAGCTGGCCGCAAAGGCGCAGGATGGCTTCAGGCCCTGTTCTGGTTCCGGGGGGGAGGATGAGCCTGTGGTTAATTCTTCTTCCTGATGGGAAAATAGAGTGACCTGTGCCTGTCCCAACACCAAGAGCTAGTCTCTCACTGGTTCCCAGTCTACCCGTTCATCCTCAGGACAAATTGCAACCTGTACGGAACAGGAGGTTAAAGGTGCTGATGCTCCAAGTAGGGAGATTGTTAGTAAAGCGGATGGAATGGCGACCCCGGGCACAAGGAGAAGAGAAATGAGGTGCGTTTTAGAAACCTTTCCCCATCACATGGTGTACCATCTTTTTTGTTTTCTCATGCATGTTTTCGATGTAGGAAGATGCCCTTGAACCTGGAGATTTGGGACCCATGCGATGGGTACCACACAGTATTTCTTTAAAGGGTCTGCGTTTGCTCACCCAACCTCACCAAACCTCTCAGCCCCAAGAGTGTCCACCCTTATGTCTCATCCAGCTGTGGGTCTAGATATGGTCAATCCAGGTTGCATCACAGCCCCTGAACGCATTGTGTAAGAATTTCTCTCTCTTTCACTGTCTTTGTTTCATGGGTTTTTCAAAGTAATTTATTTTTATAATGGGGTTTAGCTGCTTTTCACTGCTGTGTTTATGCCGCTTTACACCCACTTGACACACTAACAGAGAGATATCAATACATAGGTTTTAAGATTATTACTAGTCAGATATATTCTTGTGCGGTGAATAGGGCGTGTTGAGTCCAGTTCTCTGAGCAAGGAGTAGGTCTTGTCTATTACATATTGGGTTTATGGAACGGTATCTGAGCTAATTTGAAACCCTTGTTTTATGTATCACCCCACCTCACCTTTCCCGTTAAGCAGCCATAGTGTGTTTTCTACATGTGTGACTCTGTTCTGTTTTGTAATTCAGTTCAAGTGTAACGGTTTTTACATTCCCTCTATAAGTGATACCTTATGAGAAGTGTCCTTTTCTGTGTGACTTATTTCACTTAGAATCGTCGTACCTAAATCCACTCATCATGCTGCTACTAGCCTTATGACATTGATTTCATGGCTGAGTGATATTCCATTGTACATAAGGACCACAACTTCTTTATCCATTTTTCTCTTTCCTGGGATATTGAAGGTGGAATGAAGTGGAGGTCCTTGTCAACAGAGCAGCCCTAAACTTTGGGGTGCTTGTGTCTTGCTGAATTTTCATTTTCCCAATTTATACCCCCATGAGTGGAAGTGCCCTATGCTCTCTAAGCTGTGTTTTTTAGATGTTTCAGGACACACCGTACACTTCTCCAGAGTGGCTGTTGGCAATTTACATCCCGCCCATCAGTGTAGCAAGGCTCCCATTTCTCCATGGCCTGTCCTGCATTTCTGGTTTTGAGACTTTTTTCAGCATGGCCCTTTTGACCGATGGGTAGCGAGTCTTCTTTGTAGCCCTGATTTGCCTTTCCAGGTTGCTTGGTTGGCCAAAAAGGGCGTATGCGTTTTTTCCTGAATATATTCAGGAAAAAACGCATACGCCCTTTTTGGCCAAGAGCATCATTGTCAACGTTTTGCCGCTTTTCATGTGCTTTAAAGGCGATTCGAATCTACCTCCTGAAATCTGTTTCCTGCATTTCTGCCTTGATTTCAAATCCTCTTCTTTGCCTTCCCTCAATATATTTGTGGACGAGAGTTATCATTTATAACTCTGCATGTTTGTGAATTGCAGTGCCCTGAAGCTCCATTGTACAACTCGCTTTTTTGGGAGCTGGCCGCAAAAGCACAGGATGGCTTCAGGCCCTGTTCTGGTTCCGGGGGGGAGGATGAGCCTGTGGTTAATTCTTCTTCCTGATGGGAAAATAGAGTGACCTGTGCCTGTCCCAACACCAAGAGCTAGTCTCTCACTGGTTCCCCGTCTACCCGTTCATCCTCAGGACAAATTGCAACCTGTACGGAACAGGAGGTTAAAGGTGCTGATGCTCCAAGTAGGGAGATTGTTAGTAAAGCGGCTGGAATGGCGACCCCGGGCACAAGGAGAAGAGAAATGAGGTGCGTTTTAGAAACCTTTCCCCATCACATGGTGTACCATCTTTTTGTTTTCTCATGCATGTTTTCGATGTAGGAAGATGCCCTTGAACCTGGAGATTTGGGACCCATGCGATGGGTACCACGCAGTATTACTTTAAAGGGTCTGCGTTTGCTCACCCAACCTCACCAAACTTCTCAGCCCCAAGAGTGTCCACCCTTATGTCTCATCCAGCTGTGGGTCTAGAAATGGTCAATCCAGGTTGCATCACAGCCCCTGAACGCATTGTGTAAGAATTTCTCTCTCTTTCACTGTCTTTGTTTCATGGGTTTTTCAAAGTAATTTATTTTTGTAATGGGGTTTAGCTGCTTTTCACTGCTGTGTTTATGCCGCTTTACACCCACTTGACACACTAACAGAGAGATATCAATACATAGGTTTTAAGATTATTACTAGTCAGATATATTCTTGTGCGGTGAATAGGGCGTGTTGAGTCCAGTTCTCTGAGCAAGGAGTAGGTCTTGTCTATTACATATTGGGTTTATGGAACGGTATCTGAGCTAATTTGAAACCCTTGTTTTATGTATCACCCCACCTCACCTTTCCCGTTAAGCAGCCATAGTGTGTTTTCTGCATGTGTGACTCTGTTCTGTTTTGTAATTCAGTTCAAGTGTAACGGTTTTTACAGTCCCTCTATAAGTGATACCTTATGAGAAGTGTCCTTTTCTGTGTGACTTATTTCACTTAGAATCGTCGTACCTAAATCCACTCATCATGCTTCTATTAGCCTTATGACATTGATTTCATGGCTGAGTGATATTCCATTGTACATAAGGACCACAACTTCTTTATCCATTTTTCTCCCTCCTGGGATATTGAAGGTGGAATGAAGTGGAGGTCCTTGTCAACAGAGCAGCCCTAAACTTTGGGGTGCTTGTGTCTTGCTGATTTTTCATTTTCCCAATTTATACCCCCATGAGTGGAAGTGCCCTATGCTCTCTAAGCTGTGTTTTTTAGATGTTTCAGGACACACCGTACACTTCTCCAGAGTGGCTCTTGGCAATTTACATCCCGCCCATCAGTGTAGCAAGGCTCCCATTTCTCCATGGCCTGTCCCGCATTTCTGGTTTTGAGACTTTTTTCAGCATGGCCCTTTTGACCGATGGGTAGCGAGTCTTCTTTGTAGCCCTGATTTGCCTTTCCAGGTTGCTTGGTTGGCCAAAAAGGGCGTATGCGTTTTTTCCTGAATATATTCAGGAAAAAACGCATACGCCCTTTTTGGCCAAGGGCATCATTGTCAACGTTTTGCCGCTTTTCATGTGCTTTAAAGGCGATTCGAATCTACCTCCTGAAATCTGTTTCCTGCATTTCTGCCTTGATTTCAAATCCTCTTCTTTGCCTTCCCTCAATATATTTGTGGACGAGAGTTATCATTTATAACTCTGCAGGTTTGTGAATTGCAGTGCCCTGAAGCTCCATTGTACAACTCGCTTTTTTGGGAGCTGGCCGCAAAAGCGCAGGATGGCTTCAGGCCCTGTTCTGGTTCCGGGGGGGAGGATGAGCCTGTGGTTTATTCTTCTTCCTGATGGGAAAATAGAGTGACCTGTGCCTGTCCCAACACCAAGAGCTAGTCTCTCACTGGTTCCCCGTCTACCCGTTCATCCTCAGGACAAATTGCAACCTGTACGGAACAGGAGGTTAAAGGTGCTGATGCTCCAAGTAGGGAGATTGTTAGTAAAGCGGCTGGAATGGCGAACCCGGGCACAAGGAGAAGAGAAATGAGGTGCGTTTTAGAAACCTTTCCCCATCACATGGTGTACCATCTTTTTGTTTTCTCATGCATGTTTTCGATGTAGGAAGATGCCCTTGAACCTGGAGATTTGGGACCCATGCGATGGGTACCACGCAGTATTACTTTAAAGGGTCTGCGTTTGCTCACCCAACCTCACCAAACCTCTCAGCCCCAAGAGTGTCCACCCTTATGTCTCATCCAGCTGTGGGTCTAGAAATGGTCAATCCAGGTTGCATCACAGCCCCTGAACGCATTGTGTAAGAATTTCTCTCTCTTTCACTGTCTTTGTTTCATGGGTGTTTCAAAGTAATTTATTTTGATAATGGGGTTTAGCTGCTTTTCACTGCTGTGTTTATGCCGCTTTACACCCACTTGACACACTAACAGAGAGATATCAATACATAGGTTTTAAGATTATTACTAGTCAGATATATTCTTGTGCGGTGAATAGGGCGTGTTGAGTCCAGTTCTCTGAGCAAGGAGTAGGTCTTGTCTATTACATATTGGGTTTATGGAACGGTATCTGAGCTAATTTGAAACCCTTGTTTTATGTATCACCCCACCTTACCTTTCCCGTTAAGCAGCCATAGTGTGTTTTCTGCATGTGTGACTCTGTTCTGTTTTGTAATTCAGTTCAAGTGTAACGGTTTTTACAGTCCCTCTATAAGTGATACCTTATGAGAAGTGTCCTTTTCTGTGTGACTTATTTCACTTAGAATCGTCGTACCTAAATCCACTCATCATGCTGCTATTAGCCTTATGACATTGATTTCATGGCTGAGTGATATTCCATTGTACATAAGGACCACAACTTCTTTATCCATTTTTCTCCCTCCTGGGATATTGAAGGTGGAATGAAGTGGAGGTCCTTGTCAACAGAGCAGCCCTCAACTTTGGGGTGCTTGTGTCTTGCTGATTTTTCATTTTCCCAATTTATACCCCCATGAGTGGAAGTGCCCTATGCTCTCTAAGCTGTGTTTTTTAGATGTTTCAGGACACACCGTACACTTCTCCAGAGTGGCTGTTGGCAATTTACATCCCGCCCATCAGTGTAGCAAGGCTCCCATTTCTCCATGGCCTGTCCTGCATTTCTGGTTTTGAGACTTTTTTCAGCATGGCCCTTTTGACCGATGGGTAGCGAGTCTTCTTTGTAGCCCTGATTTGCCTTTCCAGGTTGCTTGGTTGGACAAAAAGGGCGTATGCGTTTTTTCCTGAATATATTCAGGAAAAAACGCATACGCCCTTTTTGGCCAAGGGCATCATTGTCAACGTTTTGCCGCTTTTCATGTGCTTTAAAGGCGATTCGAATCTACCTCCTGAAATCTGTTTCCTGCATTTCTGCCTTGATTTCAAATCCTCTTCTTTGCCTTCCCTCAATATATTTGTGGACGAGAGTTATCATTTATAACTCTGCAGGTTTGTGAATTGCAGTGCCCTGAAGCTCCATTGTACAACTCGCTTTTTTGGGAGCTGGCCGCAAAAGCGCAGGATGGCTTCAGGCCCTGTTCTGGTTCCGGGGGGGAGGATGAGCCTGTGGTTAATTCTTCTTCCTGATGGGAAAATAGAGTGACCTGTGCCTGTCCCAACACCAAGAGCTAGTCTCTCACTGGTTCCCCGTCTACCCGTTCATCCTCAGGACAAATTGCAACCTGTACGGAACAGGAGGTTAAAGGTGCTGATGCTCCAAGTAGGGAGATTGTTAGTAAAGCGGCTGGAATGGCGAACCCGGGCACAAGGAGAAGAGAAATGAGGTGCGTTTTAGAAACCTTTCCCCATCACATGGTGTACCATCTTTTTGTTTTCTCATGCATGTTTTCGATGTAGGAAGATGCCCTTGAACCTGGAGATTTGGGACCCATGCGATGGGTACCACGCAGTATTACTTTAAAGGGTCTGCGTTTGCTCACCCAACCTCACCAAACCTCTCAGCCCCAAGAGTGTCCACCCTTATGTCTCATCCAGCTGTGGGTCTACATATGGTCAATCCAGGTTGCATCACAGCCCCTGAACGCATTGTGTAAGAATTTCTCTCTCTTTCAGTGTCTTTGTTTCATGGGTGTTTCAAAGTAATTTATTTTGATAATGGGGTTTAGCTGCTTTTCACTGCTGTGTTTATGCCGCTTTACACCCACTTGACACACTAACAGAGAGATATCAATACATAGGTTTTAAGATTATTACTAGTCAGATATATTCTTGTGCGGTGAATAGGGCGTGTTGAGTCCAGTTCTCTGAGCAAGGAGTAGGTCTTGTCTATTACATATTGGGTTTATGGAACGGTATCTGAGCTAATTTGAAACCCTTGTTTTATGTATCACCCCACCTCACCTTTCCCGTTAAGCAGCCATAGTGTGTTTTCTGCATGTGTGACTCTGTTCTGTTTTGTAATTCAGTTCAAGTGTAACGGTTTTTACAGTCCCTCTATAAGTGATACCTTATGAGAAGTGTCCTTTTCTGTGTGACTTATTTCACTTAGAATCGTCGTACCTAAATCCACTCATCATGCTGCTATTAGCCTTATGACATTGATTTCATGGCTGAGTGATATTCCATTGTACATAAGGACCACAACTTCTTTATCCATTTTTCTCCCTCCTGGGATATTGAAGGTGGAATGAAGTGGAGGTCCTTGTCAACAGAGCAGCCCTCAACTTTGGGGTGCTTGTGTCTTGCTGATTTTTCATTTTCCCAATTTATACCCCCATGAGTGGAAGTGCCCTATGCTCTCTAAGCTGTGTTTTTTAGATGTTTCAGGACACACCGTACACTTCTCCAGAGTGGCTGTTGGCAATTTACATCCCGCCCATCAGTGTAGCAAGGCTCCCATTTCTCCATGGCCTGTCCTGCATTTCTGGTTTTGAGACTTTTTTCAGCATGGCCCTTTTGACCGATGGGTAGCGAGTCTTCTTTGTAGCCCTGATTTGCCTTTCCAGGTTGCTTGGTTGGCCAAAAAGGGCGTATGCGTTTTTTCCTGAATATATTCAGGAAAAAACGCATACGCCCTTTTTGGCCAAGAGCATCATTGTCAACGTTTTGCCGCTTTTCATGTGCTTTAAAGGCGATTCGAATCTACCTCCTGAAATCTGTTTCCTGCATTTCTGCCTTGATTTCAAATCCTCTTCTTTGCCTTCCCTAAATATATTTGTGGACGAGAGTTATCATTTATAACTCTGCAGGTTTGTGAATTGCAGTGCCCTGAAGCTCCATTGTACAACTCGCTTTTTTGGGAGCTGGCCGCAAAAGCGCAGGATGGCTTCAGGCCCTGTTCTGGTTCCGGGGGGGAGGATGAGCCTGTGGTTAATTCTTCTTCCTGATGGGAAAATAGAGTGACCTGTGCCTGTCCCAACACCAAGAGCTAGTCTCTCACTGGTTCCCCGTATTCCCGTTCATCCTCAGGACAAATTGCAACCTGTACGGAACAGGAGGTTAAAGGTGCTGATGCTCCAAGTAGGGAGATTGTTAGTAAAGCGGCTGGAATGGCGACCCCGGGCACAAGGAGAAGAGAAATGAGGTGCGTTTTAGAAACCTTTCCCCATCACATGGTGTACCATCTTTTTTGTTTTCTCATGCATGTTTTCGATGTAGGAAGATGCCCTTGAACCTGGAGATTTGGGACCCATGCGATGGGTACCACGCAGTATTACTTTAAAGGGTCTGCGTTTGCTCACCCAACCTCACCAAACCTCTCAGCCCCAAGAGTGTCCACCCTTATGTCTCATCCAGCTGTGGGTCTAGAAATGGTCAATCCAGGTTGCATCACAGCCCCTGAACGCATTGTGTAAGAATTTCTCTCTCTTTCACTGTCTTTGTTTCATGGGTGTTTCAAAGTAATTTATTTTGATAATGGGGTTTAGCTGCTTTTCACTGCTGTGTTTATGCCGCTTTACACCCACTTGACACACTAACAGAGAGATATCAATACATAGGTTTTAAGATTATTACTAGTCAGATATATTCTTGTGCGGTGAATAGGGCGTGTTGAGTCCAGTTCTCTGAGCAAGGAGTAGGTCTTGTCTATTACATATTGGGTTTATGGAACGGTATCTGAGCTAATTTGAAACCCTTGTTTTATGTATCACCCCACCTTACCTTTCCCGTTAAGCAGCCATAGTGTGTTTTCTGCATGTGTGACTCTGTTCTGTTTTGTAATTCAGTTCAAGTGTAACGGTTTTTACAGTCCCTCTATAAGTGATACCTTATGAGAAGTGTCCTTTTCTGTGTGACTTATTTCACTTAGAATCGTCGTACCTAAATCCACTCATCATGCTGCTATTAGCCTTATGACATTGATTTCATGGCTGAGTGATATTCCATTGTACATAAGGACCACAACTTCTTTATCCATTTTTCTCCCTCCTGGGATATTGAAGGTGGAATGAAGTGGAGGTCCTTGTCAACAGAGCAGCCCTCAACTTTGGGGTGCTTGTGTCTTGCTGATTTTTCATTTTCCCAATTTATACCCCCATGAGTGGAAGTGCCCTATGCTCTCTAAGCTGTGTTTTTTAGATGTTTCAGGACACACCGTACACTTCTCCAGAGTGGCTGTTGGCAATTTACATCCCGCCCATCAGTGTAGCAAGGCTCCCATTTCTCCATGGCCTGTCCTGCATTTCTGGTTTTGAGACTTTTTTCAGCATGGCCCTTTTGACCGATGGGTAGCGAGTCTTCTTTGTAGCCCTGATTTGCCTTTCCAGGTTGCTTGGTTGGACAAAAAGGGCGTATGCGTTTTTTCCTGAATATATTCAGGAAAAAACGCATACGCCCTTTTTGGCCAAGGGCATCATTGTCAACGTTTTGCCGCTTTTCATGTGCTTTAAAGGCGATTCGAATCTACCTCCTGAAATCTGTTTCCTGCATTTCTGCCTTGCTTTCAAATCCTCTTCTTTGCCTTCCCTCAATATATTTGTGGACGAGAGTTATCATTTATAACTCGGCAGGTTTGTGAATTGCAGTGCCCTGAAGCTCCATTGTACAACTCGCTTTTTTGGGAGCTGGCCGCAAAAGCGCAGGATGGCTTCAGGCCCTGTTCTGGTTCCGGGGGGGAGGATGAGCCTGTGGTTAATTCTTCTTCCTGATGGGAAAATAGAGTGACCTGTGCCTGTCCCAACACCAAGAGCTAGTCTCTCACTGGTTCCCCGTCTACCCGTTCATCCTCAGGACAAATTGCAACCTGTACGGAACAGGAGGTTAAAGGTGCTGATGCTCCAAGTAGGGAGATTGTTAGTAAAGCGGCTGGAATGGCGAACCCGGGCACAAGGAGAAGAGAAATGAGGTGCGTTTTAGAAACCTTTCCCCATCACATGGTGTACCATCTTTTTGTTTTCTCATGCATGTTTTCGATGTAGGAAGATGCCCTTGAACCTGGAGATTTGGGACCCATGCGATGGGTACCACGCAGTATTACTTTAAAGGGTCTGCGTTTGCTCACCCAACCTCACCAAACCTCTCAGCCCCAAGAGTGTCCACCCTTATGTCTCATCCAGCTGTGGGTCTAGATATGGTCAATCCAGGTCGCATCACAGCCCCTGAACGCATTGTGTAAGAATTTCTCTCTCTTTCACTGTCTTTGTTTCATGGGTGTTTCAAAGTAATTTATTTTGATAATGGGGTTTAGCTGCTTTTCACTGCTGTGTTTATGCCGCTTTACACCCACTTGACACACTAACAGAGAGATATCAATACATAGGTTTTAAGATTATTACTAGTCAGATATATTCTTGTGCGTTGAATAGGGCGTGTTGAGTCCAGTTCTCTGAGCAAGGAGTAGGTCTTGTCTATTACATATTGGGTTTATGGAACGGTATCTGAGCTAATTTGAAACCCTTGTTTTATGTATCACCCCACCTTACCTTTCCCGTTAAGCAGCCATGGTGTGTTTTCTGCATGTGTGACTCTGTTCTGTTTTGTAATTCAGTTCAAGTGTAACGGTTTTTACATTCCCTCTATAAGTGATACCTTATGAGAAGTGTCCTTTTCTGTGTGACTTATTTCACTTAGAATCGTCGTACCTAAATCCACTCATCATGCTGCTATTAGCCTTATGACATTGATTTCATGGCTGAGTGATATTCCATTGTACATAAGGACCACAACTTCTTTATCCATTTTTCTCCCTCCTGGGATATTGAAGGTGGAATGAAGTGGAGGTCCTTGTCAACAGAGCAGCCCTCAACTTTGGGGTGCTTGTGTCTTGCTGATTTTTCATTTTCCCAATTTATACCCCCATGAGTGGAAGTGCCCTATGCTCTCTAAGCTGTGTTTTTTAGATGTTTCAGGACACACCGTACACTTCTCCAGAGTGGCTGTTGGCAATTTACATCCCGCCCATCAGTGTAGCAAGGCTCCCATTTCTCCATGGCCTGTCCTGCATTTCTGGTTTTGAGACTTTTTTCAGCATGGCCCTTTTGACCGATGGGTAGCGAGTCTTCTTTGTAGCCCTGATTTGCCGTTCCAGGTTGCTTGGTTGGCCAAAAAGGGCGTATGCGTTTTTTCCTGAATATATTCAGGAAAAAACGCATACGCCCTTTTTGGCCAAGGGCATCATTGTCAACGTTTTGCCGCTTTTCATGTGCTTTAAAGGCGATTCGAATCTACCTCCTGAAATCTGTTTCCTGCATTTCTGCCTTGCTTTCAAATCCTCTTCTTTGCCTTCCCTCAATATATTTGTGGACGAGAGTTATCATTTATAACTCTGCAGGTTTGTGAATTGCAGTGCCCTGAAGCTCCATTGTACAACTCGCTTTTTTGGGAGCTGGCCGCAAAAGCGCAGGATGGCTTCAGGCCCTGTTCTGGTTCCGGGGGGGAGGATGAGCCTGTGGTTAATTCTTCTTCCTGATGGGAAAATAGAGTGACCTGTGCCTGTCCCAACACCAAGAGCTAGTCTCTCACTGGTTCCCCGTCTACCCGTTCATCCTCAGGACAAATTGCAACCTGTACGGAACAGGAGGTTAAAGGTGCTGATGCTCCAAGTAGGGAGATTGTTAGTAAAGCGGCTGGAATGGCGACCCCGGGCACAAGGAGAAGAGAAATGAGGTGCGTTTTAGAAACCTTTCCCCATCACATGGTGTACCATCTTTTTGTTTTCTCATGCATGTTTTCGATGTAGGAAGATGCCCTTGAACCTGGAGATTTGGGACCCATGCGATGGGTACCACGCAGTATTACTTTAAAGGGTCTGCGTTTGCTCACCCAACCTCACCAAACCTCTCAGCCCCAAGAGTGTCCACCCTTATGTCTCATCCAGCTGTGGGTCTAGATATGGTCAATCCAGGTCGCATCACAGCCCCTGAACGCATTGTGTAAGAATTTCTCTCTCTTTCACTGTCTTTGTTTCATGGGTGTTTCAAAGTAATTTATTTTGATAATGGGGTTTAGCTGCTTTTCACTGCTGTGTTTATGCCGCTTTACACCCACTTGACACACTAACAGAGAGATATCAATACATAGGTTTTAAGATTATTACTAGTCAGATATATTCTTGTGCGGTGAATAGGGCGTGTTGAGTCCAGTTCTCTGAGCAAGGAGTAGGTCTTGTCTATTACATATTGGGTTTATGGAACGGTATCTGAGCTAATTTGAAACCCTTGTTTTATGTATCACCCCACCTCACCTTTCCCGTTAAGCAGCCATAGTGTGTTTTCTGCATGTGTGACTCTGTTCTGTTTTGTAATTCAGTTCAAGTGTAACGGTTTTTACAGTCCCTCTATAAGTGATACCTTATGAGAAGTGTCCTTTTCTGTGTGACTTATTTCACTTAGAATCGTCGTACCTAAATCCACTCATCATGCTGCTATTAGCCTTATGACATTGATTTCATGGCTGAGTGATATTCCATTGTACATAAGGACCACAACTTCTTTATCCATTTTTCTCCCTCCTGGGATATTGAAGGTGGAATGAAGTGGAGGTCCTTGTCAACAGAGCAGCCCTAAACTTTGGGGTGCTTGTGTCTTGCTGATTTTTCATTTTCCCAATTTATACCCCCATGAGTGGAAGTGCCCTATGCTCTCTAAGCTGTGTTTTTTAGATGTTTCAGGACACACCGTACACTTCTCCAGAGTGGCTGTTGGCAATTTACATCCCGCCCATCAGTGTAGCAAGGCTCCCATTTCTCCATGGCCTGTCCTGCATTTCTGGTTTTGAGACTTTTTTCAGCATGGCCCTTTTGACCGATGGGTAGCGAGTCTTCTTTGTAGCCCTGATTTGCCTTTCCAGGTTGCTTGGTTGGCCAAAAAGGGCGTATGCGTTTTTTCCTGAATATATTCAGGAAAAAACGCATACGCCCTTTTTGGCCAAGGGCATCATTGTCAACGTTTTGCCGCTTTTCATGTGCTTTAAAGGCGATTCGAATCTACCTCCTGAAATCTGTTTCCTGCATTTCTGCCTTGCTTTCAAATCCTCTTCTTTGCCTTCCCTCAATATATTTGTGGACGAGAGTTATCATTTATAACTCTGCAGGTTTGTGAATTGCAGTGCCCTGAAGCTCCATTGTACAACTCGCTTTTTTGGGAGCTGGCCGCAAAAGCGCAGGATGGCTTCAGGCCCTGTTCTGGTTCCGGGGGGGAGGATGAGCCTGTGGTTAATTCTTCTTCCTGATGGGAAAATAGAGTGACCTGTGCCTGTCCCAACACCAAGAGCTAGTCTCTCACTGGTTCCCCGTCTACCCGTTCATCCTCAGGACAAATTGCAACCTGTACGGAACAGGAGGTTAAAGGTGCTGATGCTCCAAGTAGGGAGATTGTTAGTAAAGCGGCTGGAATGGCGAACCCGGGCACAAGGAGAAGAGAAATGAGGTGCGTTTTAGAAACCTTTCCCCATCACATGGTGTACCATCTTTTTGTTTTCTCATGCATGTTTTCGATGTAGGAAGATGCCCTTGAACCTGGAGATTTGGGACCCATGCGATGGGTACCACGCAGTATTACTTTAAAGGGTCTGCGTTTGCTCACCCAACCTCACCAAACCTCTCAGCCCCAAGAGTGTCCACCCTTATGTCTCATCCAGCTGTGGGTCTAGATATGGTCAATCCAGGTCGCATCACAGCCCCTGAACGCATTGTGTAAGAATTTCTCTCTCTTTCACTGTCTTTGTTTCATGGGTGTTTCAAAGTAATTTATTTTGATAATGGGGTTTAGCTGCTTTTCACTGCTGTGTTTATGCCGCTTTACACCCACTTGACACACTAACAGAGAGATATCAATACATAGGTTTTAAGATTATTACTAGTCAGATATATTCTTGTGCGTTGAATAGGGCGTGTTGAGTCCAGTTCTCTGAGCAAGGAGTAGGTCTTGTCTATTACATATTGGGTTTATGGAACGGTATCTGAGCTAATTTGAAACCCTTGTTTTATGTATCACCCCACCTTACCTTTCCCGTTAAGCAGCCATGGTGTGTTTTCTGCATGTGTGACTCTGTTCTGTTTTGTAATTCAGTTCAAGTGTAACGGTTTTTACATTCCCTCTATAAGTGATACCTTATGAGAAGTGTCCTTTTCTGTGTGACTTATTTCACTTAGAATCGTCGTACCTAAATCCACTCATCATGCTGCTATTAGCCTTATGACATTGATTTCATGGCTGAGTGATATTCCATTGTACATAAGGACCACAACTTCTTTATCCATTTTTCTCCCTCCTGGGATATTGAAGGTGGAATGAAGTGGAGGTCCTGGTCAACAGAGCAGCCCTCAACTTTGGGGTGCTTGTGTCTTGCTGATTTTTCATTTTCCCAATTTATACCCCCATGAGTGGAAGTGCCCTATGCTCTCTAAGCTGTGTTTTTTAGATGTTTCAGGACACACCGTACACTTCTCCAGAGTGGCTGTTGGCAATTTACATCCCGCCCATCAGTGTAGCAAGGCTCCCATTTCTCCATGGCCTGTCCTGCATTTCTGGTTTTGAGACTTTTTTCAGCATGGCCCTTTTGACCGATGGGTAGCGAGTCTTCTTTGTAGCCCTGATTTGCCGTTCCAGGTTGCTTGGTTGGCCAAAAAGGGCGTATGCGTTTTTTCCTGAATATATTCAGGAAAAAACGCATACGCCCTTTTTGGCCAAGGGCATCATTGTCAACGTTTTGCCGCTTTTCATGTGCTTTAAAGGCGATTCGAATCTACCTCCTGAAATCTGTTTCCTGCATTTCTGCCTTGCTTTCAAATCCTCTTCTTTGCCTTCCCTCAATATATTTGTGGACGAGAGTTATCATTTATAACTCTGCAGGTTTGTGAATTGCAGTGCCCTGAAGCTCCATTGTACAACTCGCTTTTTTGGGAGCTGGCCGCAAAAGCGCAGGATGGCTTCAGGCCCTGTTCTGGTTCCGGGGGGGAGGATGAGCCTGTGGTTAATTCTTCTTCCTGATGGGAAAATAGAGTGACCTGTGCCTGTCCCAACACCAAGAGCTAGTCTCTCACTGGTTCCCCGTCTACCCGTTCATCCTCAGGACAAATTGCAACCTGTACGGAACAGGAGGTTAAAGGTGCTGATGCTCCAAGTAGGGAGATTGTTAGTAAAGCGGCTGGAATGGCGAACCCGGGCACAAGGAGAAGAGAAATGAGGTGCGTTTTAGAAACCTTTCCCCATCACATGGTGTACCATCTTTTTGTTTTCTCATGCATGTTTTCGATGTAGGAAGATGCCCTTGAACCTGGAGATTTGGGACCCATGCGATGGGTACCACGCAGTATTACTTTAAAGGGTCTGCGTTTGCTCACCCAACCTCACCAAACCTCTCAGCCCCAAGAGTGTCCACCCTTATGTCTCATCCAGCTGTGGGTCTAGATATGGTCAATCCAGGTCGCATCACAGCCCCTGAACGCATTGTGTAAGAATTTCTCTCTCTTTCACTGTCTTTGTTTCATGGGTGTTTCAAAGTAATTTATTTTGATAATGGGGTTTAGCTGCTTTTCACTGCTGTGTTTATGCCGCTTTACACCCACTTGACACACTAACAGAGAGATATCAATACATAGGTTTTAAGATTATTACTAGTCAGATATATTCTTGTGCGGTGAATAGGGCGTGTTGAGTCCAGTTCTCTGAGCAAGGAGTAGGTCTTGTCTATTACATATTGGGTTTATGGAACGGTATCTGAGCTAATTTGAAACCCTTGTTTTATGTATCACCCCACCTTACCTTTCCCGTTAAGCAGCCATGGTGTGTTTTCTGCATGTGTGACTCTGTTCTGTTTTGTAATTCAGTTCAAGTGTAACGGTTTTTACATTCCCTCTATAAGTGATACCTTATGAGAAGTGTCCTTTTCTGTGTGACTTATTTCACTTAGAATCGTCGTACCTAAATCCACTCATCATGCTGCTATTAGCCTTATGACATTGATTTCATGGCTGAGTGATATTCCATTGTACATAAGGACCACAACTTCTTTATCCATTTTTCTCCCTCCTGGGATATTGAAGGTGGAATGAAGTGGAGGTCCTGGTCAACAGAGCAGCCCTAAACTTTGGGGTGCTTGTGTCTTGCTGATTTTTCATTTTCCCAATTTATACCCCCATGAGTGGAAGTGCCCTATGCTCTCTAAGCTGTGTTTTTTAGATGTTTCAGGACACACCGTACACTTCTCCAGAGTGGCTGTTGGCAATTTACATCCCGCCCATCAGTGTAGCAAGGCTCCCATTTCTCCATGGCCTGTCCTGCATTTCTGGTTTTGAGACTTTTTTCAGCATGGCCCTTTTGACCGATGGGTAGCGAGTCTTCTTTGTAGCCCTGATTTGCCGTTCCAGGTTGCTTGGTTGGCCAAAAAGGGCGTATGCGTTTTTTCCTGAATATATTCAGGAAAAAACGCATACGCCCTTTTTGGCCAAGGGCATCATTGTCAACGTTTTGCCGCTTTTCATGTGCTTTAAAGGCGATTCGAATCTACCTCCTGAAATCTGTTTCCTGCATTTCTGCCTTGCTTTCAAATCCTCTTCTTTGCCTTCCCTCAATATATTTGTGGACGAGAGTTATCATTTATAACTCTGCAGGTTTGTGAATTGCAGTGCCCTGAAGCTCCATTGTACAACTCGCTTTTTTGGGAGCTGGCCGCAAAAGCGCAGGATGGCTTCAGGCCCTGTTCTGGTTCCGGGGGGGAGGATGAGCCTGTGGTTAATTCTTCTTCCTGATGGGAAAATAGAGTGACCTGTGCCTGTCCCAACACCAAGAGCTAGTCTCTCACTGGTTCCCCGTCTACCCGTTCATCCTCAGGACAAATTGCAACCTGTACGGAACAGGAGGTTAAAGGTGCTGATGCTCCAAGTAGGGAGATTGTTAGTAAAGCGGCTGGAATGGCGAACCCGGGCACAAGGAGAAGAGAAATGAGGTGCGTTTTAGAAACCTTTCCCCATCACATGGTGTACCATCTTTTTGTTTTCTCATGCATGTTTTCGATGTAGGAAGATGCCCTTGAACCTGGAGATTTGGGACCCATGCGATGGGTACCACGCAGTATTACTTTAAAGGGTCTGCGTTTGCTCACCCAACCTCACCAAACCTCTCAGCCCCAAGAGTGTCCACCCTTATGTCTCATCCAGCTGTGGGTCTAGATATGGTCAATCCAGGTCGCATCACAGCCCCTGAACGCATTGTGTAAGAATTTCTCTCTCTTTCACTGTCTTTGTTTCATGGGTGTTTCAAAGTAATTTATTTTGATAATGGGGTTTAGCTGCTTTTCACTGCTGTGTTTATGCCGCTTTACACCCACTTGACACACTAACAGAGAGATATCAATACATAGGTTTTAAGATTATTACTAGTCAGATATATTCTTGTGCGGTGAATAGGGCGTGTTGAGTCCAGTTCTCTGAGCAAGGAGTAGGTCTTGTCTATTACATATTGGGTTTATGGAACGGTATCTGAGCTAATTTGAAACCCTTGTTTTATGTATCACCCCACCTTACCTTTCCCGTTAAGCAGCCATAGTGTGTTTTCTGCATGTGTGACTCTGTTCTGTTTTGTAATTCAGTTCAAGTGTAACGGTTTTTACATTCCCTCTATAAGTGATACCTTATGAGAAGTGTCCTTTTCTGTGTGACTTATTTCACTTAGAATCGTCGTACCTAAATCCACTCATCACGCTGCTATTAGTCTTATGACATTGATTTCATGGCTGAGTGATATTCCATTGTACATAAGGACCACAACTTCTTAATCCATTTTTCTCCCTCCTGGGATATTGAAGGTGGAATGAAGTGGAGGTCCTGGTCAACAGAGCAGCCCTAAACTTTGGGGTGCTTGTGTCTTGCTGATTTTTCATTTTCCCAATTTATACCCCCATGAGTGGAAGTGCCCTATGCTCTCTAAGCTGTGTTTTTTAGATGTTTCAGGACACACCGTACACTTCTCCAGAGTGGCTGTTGGCAATTTACATCCCACCCATCAGTGTAGCAAGGCTCCCATTTCTCCATGGCCTGTCCTGCATTTCTGGTTTTGAGACTTTTTTCAGCATGGCCCTTTTGACCGATGGGTAGCGAGTCTTCTTTGTAGCCCTGATTTGCCTTTCCAGGTTGCTTGGTTGGCCAAAAAGGGCGTATGCGTTTTTTCCTGAATATATTCAGGAAAAAACGCATACGCCCTTTTTGGCCAAGGGCATCATTGTCAACGTTTTGCCGCTTTTCATGTGCTTTAAATGCGATTCGAATCTACCTCCTGAAATCTGTTTCCTGAATTTCTGCCTTGATTTCAAATCCTCTTCTTTGCCTTCCCTAAATATATTTGTGGACGAGAGTTATCATTTATAACTCTGCAGGTTTGTGAATTGCAGTGCCCTGAAGCTCCATTGTACAACTCGCTTTTTTGGGAGCTGGCCGCAAAAGCGCAGGATGGCTTCAGGCCCTGTTCTGGTTCCGGGGGGGGAGGATGAGCCTGTGGTTAATTCTTCTTCCTGATGGGAAAATAGAGTGACCTGTGCCTGTCCCAACACCAAGAGCTAGTCTCTCACTGGTTCCCCGTCTACCCGTTCATCCTCAGGACAAATTGCAACCTGTACGGAACAGGAGGTTAAAGGTGCTGATGCTCCAAGTAGGGAGATTGTTAGTAAAGCGGATGGAATGGCGAACCCGGGCACAAGGAGAAGAGAAATGAGGTGCGTTTTAGAAACCTTTCCCCATCACATGGTGTACCATCTTTTTGTTTTCTCATGCATGTTTTCGATGTAGGAAGATGCCCTTGAACCTGGAGATTTGGGACCCATGCGATGGGTACCACGCAGTATTACTTTAAAGGGTCTGCGTTTGCTCACCCAACCTCACCAAACCTCTCAGCCCCAAGAGTGTCCACCCTTATGTCTCATCCAGCTGTGGGTCTAGATATGGTCAATCCAGGTCGCATCACAGCCCCTGAACGCATTGTGTAAGAATTTCTCTCTCTTTCACTGTCTTTGTTTCATGGGTGTTTCAAAGTAATTTATTTTGATAATGGGGTTTAGCTGCTTTTCACTGCTGTGTTTATGCCGCTTTACACCCACTTGACACACTAACAGAGAGATATCAATACATAGGTTTTAAGATTATTACTAGTCAGATATATTCTTGTGCGGTGAATAGGGCGTGTTGAGTCCAGTTCTCTGAGCAAGGAGTAGGTCTTGTCTATTACATATTGGGTTTATGGAACGGTATCTGAGCTAATTTGAAACCCTTGTTTTATGTATCACCCCACCTTACCTTTCCCGTTAAGCAGCCATAGTGTGTTTTCTGCATGTGTGACTCTGTTCTGTTTTGTAATTCAGTTCAAGTGTAACGGTTTTTACATTCCCTCTATAAGTGATACCTTATGAGAAGTGTCCTTTTCTGTGTGACTTATTTCACTTAGAATCGTCGTACCTAAATCCACTCATCATGCTGCTATTAGCCTTATGACATTGATTTCATGGCTGAGTGATATTCCATTGTACATAAGGACCACAACTTCTTAATCCATTTTTCTCCCTCCTGGGATATTGAAGGTGGAATGAAGTGGAGGTCCTGGTCAACAGAGCAGCCCTAAACTTTGGGGTGCTTGTGTCTTGCTGATTTTTCATTTTCCCAATTTATACCCCCATGAGTGGAAGTGCCCTATGCTCTCTAAGCTGTGTTTTTTAGATGTTGCAGGACACACCGTACACTTCTCCAGAGTGGCTGTTGGCAATTTACATCCCACCCATCAGTGTAGCAAGGCTCCCATTTCTCCATGGCCTGTCCTGCATTTCTGGTTTTGAGACTTTTTTCAGCATGGCCCTTTTGACCGATGGGTAGCGAGTCTTCTTTGTAGCCCTGATTTGCCTTTCCAGGTTGCTTGGTTGGCCAAAAAGGGCGTATGCGTTTTTTCCTGAATATATTCAGGAAAAAACGCATACGCCCTTTTTGGCCAAGGGCATCATTGTCAACGTTTTGCCGCTTTTCATGTGCTTTAAATGCGATTCGAATCTACCTCCTGAAATCTGTTTCCTGCATTTCTGCCTTGATTTCAAATCCTCTTCTTTGCCTTCCCTAAATATATTTGTGGACGAGAGTTATCATTTATAACTCTGCAGGTTTGTGAATTGCAGTGCCCTGAAGCTCCATTGTACAACTCGCTTTTTTGGGAGCTGGCCGCAAAAGCGCAGGATGGCTTCAGGCCCTGTTCTGGTTCCGGGGGGGGAGGATGAGCCTGTGGTTAATTCTTCTTCCTGATGGGAAAATAGAGTGACCTGTGCCTGTCCCAACACCAAGAGCTAGTCTCTCACTGGTTCCCCGTCTACCCGTTCATCCTCAGGACAAATTGCAACCTGTACGGAACAGGAGGTTAAAGGTGCTGATGCTCCAAGTAGGGAGATTGTTAGTAAAGCGGATGGAATGGCGAACCCGGGCACAAGGAGAAGAGAAATGAGGTGCGTTTTAGAAACCTTTCCCCATCACATGGTGTACCATCTTTTTGTTTTCTCATGCATGTTTTCGATGTAGGAAGATGCCCTTGAACCTGGAGATTTGGGACCCATGCGATGGGTACCACGCAGTATTACTTTAAAGGGTCTGCGTTTGCTCACCCAACCTCACCAAACCTCTCAGCCCCAAGAGTGTCCACCCTTATGTCTCATCCAGCTGTGGGTCTAGATATGGTCAATCCAGGTTGCATCACAGCCCCTGAACGCATTGTGTAAGAATTTCTCTCTCTTTCACTGTCTTTGTTTCATGGGTTTTTCAAAGTAATTTATTTTTGTAATGGGGTTTAGCTGCTTTTCACTGCTGTGTTTATGCCGCTTTACACCCACTTGACACACTAACAGAGAGATATCAATACATAGGTTTTAAGATTATTACTAGTCAGATATATTCTTGTGCGGTGAATAGGGCGTGTTGAGTCCAGTTCTCTGAGCAAGGAGTAGGTCTTGTCTATTACATATTGGGTTTATGGAACGGTATCTGAGCTAATTTGAAACCCTTGTTTTATGTATCACCCCACCTCACCTTTCCCGTTAAGCAGCCATAGTGTGATTTCTGCATGTGTGACTCTGTTCTGTTTTGTAATTCAGTTCAAGTGTAACGGTTTTTACATTCCCTCTATAAGTGATACCTTATGAGAAGTGTCCTTTTCTGTGTGACTTATTTCACTTAGAATCGTCGTACCTAAATCCACTCATCATGCTGCTATTAGCCTTATGACATTGATTTCATGGCTGAGTGATATTCCATTGTACATAAGGACCACAACTTCTTTATCCATTTTTCTCCCTCCTGGGATATTGAAGGTGGAATGAAGTGGAGGTCCTTTTCAACAGAGCAGCCCTAAACTTTGGGGTGCTTGTGTCTTGCTGATTTTTCATTTTCCCAATTTATACCCCCATGAGTGGAAGTGCCCTATGCTCTCTAAGCTGTGTTTTTCAGATGTTTCTGGACTCACCGTACACTTCTCCAGAGTGGCTGTTGGCAATTTACATCCCGCCCATCAGTGTAGCAAGGCTCCCATTTCTCCATGGCCTGTCCTGCATTTCTGGTTTTGACACTTTTTTCAGCATGGCCCTTTTGACCGATGGGAAGCGAGACTTCTCTGTAGCGCTGATTTGACTTTCCAGGTTGCTTGGTTGGCCAAAAAGGGCGTATGCGTTTTTTCCTGAATATATTCAGGAAAAAACGCATACGCCCTTTTTGGCCAAGGGCATCATTGTCAACGTTTTGCCGCTTTTCATGTGCTTTAAAGGCGATTCGAATCTACCTCCTGAAATCTGTTTCCTGCAATTCTGCCTTGATTTCAAATCCTCTTCTTTGCCTTCCCTCAATATATTTGTGGACGAGAGTTATCATTTATAACTCTGCAGGTTTGTGAATTGCAGTGCCCTGGACCTCCATTTTACAACTCGCTTTTTTGGGAGCTGGCCGCAAAAGCGCAGGATGGCTTCAGGCCCTGTTCTGGTTCTGGGGGGCAGGCTGAGCCTGTGGTTAATTCTTCTTCCTGATGGGAAAATAGAGTGACCTGTGCCTGTCCCGACACCAAGAGCTAGTCTCTCGTTGGTTCCCCGTCTTCCCGTTCATCCTCAGGACAAATTGCAACCTGTACGGAACAGGAGGTTAAAGGTGCTGATGCTCCAAGTAGGGAGATTGCTAGTAAATCGGCTGGAATTGCGAACCCGGGCACAAGGAGATGAGAAATGAGGTGCGTTTTAGAAACCTTTCCCCATCACACGGTGTACCATCTTCTGGGTTTCTCATGCATGTTTTCGATGTAGGAAGATGCCCTTGAACCTGGAGATTTGGGACCCATGCGATGGGTACCACGCAGTATTACTTTAAAGGGTCTGCGTTTGTTCACCCAACCTCACCAAACCTCTCAGCCCCAAGAGTGTCCACCCTTATGTCTCATCCAGCTGTGGGTCTAGATATGGTCAATCCAGGTTGCATCACAGCCCCTGAACTCATTGTGTAAGAATTTCTGTCTCTTTCACTGTCGTTGTTTCATGGGTTTTTCAAAGTAATTTATTTTCATAATGGGGTTTAGCTGCTTTTCACGGCTGTGTTTATGCCGCTTTACACCCACTTGACACACTAACAGAGAGATATCAATACATAGGTTTTAAGATTATTACTAGTCAGATATATTCTTGTGCGGTGAATAGGGCGTGTTGAGTCCAGTTCTCTGAGCAAGGAGTAGGTCTTGTCTACTACATATTGGGTTTATGGAACGGTATCTGAGCTAATTTGATACCCTTGTTTTATGTATCACCCCACCTCACCTTTCCCGTTAAGCAGCCATAGTCTGTTTTCTGCATGTGTGACTCTGTTCTGTTTTGTAATTCAGTTCAAGTGTAACGGTTTTTACATTCCCTCTAAAAGTGATACCTTATGAGAAGTGTCCTTTTCTGTGTGACTTATTTCACTTAGAATCGTCGTACCTAAATCCACTCATCATGCTGGTACTAACCTTATGACATTGATTTCATGGCTGAGTGATATTCCATTGTACATAAGGACCACAACTTCTTTATCCATTTTTCTCTTTCCTTGGATATTTAAGGTGGAATGAAGTGGAGGTCCTTGTCAACAGAGCAGCCCTCAACTTTGGGGTGCTTGTGTCTTGCTGATTTTTCATTTTCCCAATTTATACCCCCATGAGTGGAAGTGCCCTATGCTCTCTAAGCTGTGTTTTTCAGATGTTTCAGGACACACCGTACACTTCTCCAGAGTGGCTGTTGGCAATTTACATCCCGCCCATCAGTTTAGCAAGGCTCTCATTTCTCCATGGCCTGTCCTGCATTTCTGGTTTTGACACTTTTTTCAGCATGGCCCTTTTGACCGATGGGAAGCGAGACTTCTTTGTAGCGCTGATTTGCCTTTCCAGGTTGCTTGGTTGGCCAAAAAGGGCGTATGCGTTTTTTCCTGAATATATTCAGGAAAAAACGCATACGCCCTTTTTGGCCAAGGGCATCATTGTCAACATTTTGCCGCTTTTCATGTGCTTTAAAGGCGATTCGAATCTACCTCCTGAAATCTGTTTCCTGCAATTCTGCCTTGATTTCAAATCCTCTTCTTTGCCTTCCCTCAATATATTTGTGGACGAGAGTTATCATTTATAACTCTGCAGGTTTGTGAATTGCAGTGCCCTGGACCTCCATTTTACAACTCGCTTTTTTGGGAGCTGGCCGCAAAAGCGCAGGATGGCTTCAGGCCCTGTTCTGGTTCCGGGGGGCAGGCTGAGCCTGTGGTTAATTCTTCTTCCTGATGGGAAAATAGAGTGACCTGTGCCTGTCCCAACACCAAGAGCTAGTCTCTCGTTGGTTCCCCGTCTTCCCGTTCATCCTCAGGACAAATTGCAACCTGTACGGAACAGGAGGTTAAAGGTGCTGATTTTCCAAGTAGTGAGATTGCTAGTAAAGCGGCTGGAATGGCGAACCCGGGCACAAGGAGATGAGAAATGAGGTGCGTTTTAGAAACCTTTCCCCATCACACGGTGTACTATCTTCTGGGTTTCTCATGCATGTTTTCGATGTAGGAAGATGCCCTTGAAGCTGGAGATTTGGGACCCATTCGATGGGTACCACGCAGTATTACTTTAAAGGGTCTGCGTTTGCTCACCCAACCTCACCAAACCTCTCAGCCCCAAGAGTGTCCACCCTTATGTCTCATCCAGCTGTGGGTCTAGATATGGTCAATCCAGGTTGCATCACAGCCCCTGAACGCATTGTGTAAGAATTTCTCTCTCTTTCACTGTCGTTGTTTCATGGGTTTTTCAAAGTAATTTATTTTCATAATGGGGTTTAGCTGCTTTTCACGGCTGTGTTTATGCCGCTTTACACCCACTTGACACACTAACAGAGAGATATCAATACATAGGTTTTAAGATTATTACTAGTCAGATATATTCTTGTGCGGTGAATAGGGCGTGTTGAGTCCAGTTCTCTGAGCAAGGAGTAGGTCTTGTCTATTACATATTGGGTTTATGGAACGGTATCTGAGCTAATTTGATACCCTTGTTTTATGTATCACCCCACCTCACCTTTCCCGTTAAGCAGCCATAGTCTGTTTTCTGCATGTGTGACTCTGTTCTGTTTTGTAATTCAGTTCAAGTGTAACGGTTTTTACATTCCCTCTAAAAGTGATACCTTATGAGAAGTGTCCTTTTCTGTGTGACTTATTTCACTTAGAATCGTCGTACCTAAATCCACTCATCATGCTGCTACTAACCTTATGACATTGATTTCATGGCTGAGTGATATTCCATTGTACATAAGGACCACAACTTCTTTATCCATTTTTCTCTTTCCTGGGATATTTAAGGTGGAATGAAGTGGAGGTCCTTGTCAACAGAGCAGCCCTCAACTTTGGGGTGCTTGTGTCTTGCTGATTTTTAATTTTCCCAATTTATACCCCCATGAGTGGAAGTGCCCTATGCTCTCTAAGCTGTGTTTTTTAGATGTTTCAGGACTCACTGTACACTTCTCCAGAGTGGTTGTTGGCAATTTACATCCCGCCCATCAGTGTAGCAAGGCTCTCATTTCTCCATGGCCTGTCCTGCATTTCTGGTTTTGACACTTTTTTCAGCATGGCCCTTTTGACCGATGGGAAGCGAGACTTCTTTGTAGCGCTGATTTGCCTTTCCAGGTTGCTTGGTTGGCCAAAAAGGGCGTATGCGTTTTTTCCTGAATATATTCAGGAAAAAACGCATACGCCCTTTTTGGCCAAGGGCATCATTGTCAACATTTTGCCGCTTTTCATGTGCTTTAAAGGCGATTCGAATCTACCTCCTGAAATCTGTTTCCTGCAATTCTGCCTTGATTTCAAATCCTCTTCTTTGCCTTCCCTCAATATATTTGTGGACGAGAGTTATCATTTATAACTCTGCAGGTTTGTGAATTGCAGTGCCCTGGACCTCCATTTTACAACTCGCTTTTTTGGGAGCTGGCCGCAAAAGCGCAGGATGGCTTCAGGCCCTGTTCTGGTTCCGGGGGGCAGGCTGAGCCTGTGGTTAATTCTTCTTCCTGATGGGAAAATAGAGTGACCTGTGCCTGTCCCAACACCAAGAGCTAGTCTCTCGTTGGTTCCCCGTCTTCCCGTTCATCCTCAGGACAAATTGCAACCTGTACGGAACAGGAGGTTAAAGGTGCTGATTTTCCAAGTAGGGAGATTGCTAGTAAAGCGGCTGGAATGGCGAACCCGGGCACAAGGAGATGAGAAATGAGGTGCGTTTTAGAAACCTTTCCCCATCACACGGTGTACTATCTTCTGGGTTTCTCATGCATGTTTTCGATGTAGGAAGATGCCCTTGAAGCTGGAGATTTGGGACCCATTCGATGGGTACCACGCAGTATTACTTTAAAGGGTCTGCGTTTGCTCACCCAACCTCACCAAACCTCTCAGCCCCAAGAGTGTCCACCCTTATGTCTCATCCAGCTGTGGGTCTAGATATGGTCAATCCAGGTTGCATCACAGCCCCTGAACGCATTGTGTAAGAATTTCTCTCTCTTTCACTGTCGTTGTTTCATGGGTTTTTCAAAGTAATTTATTTTCATAATGGGGTTTAGCTGCTTTTCACGGCTGTGTTTATGCCGCTTTACACCCACTTGACACACTAACAGAGAGATATCAATACATAGGTTTTAAGATTATTACTAGTCAGATATATTCTTGTGCGGTGAATAGGGCGTGTTGAGTCCAGTTCTCTGAGCAAGGAGTAGGTCTTTTCTACTACATATTGGGTTTATGGAACGGTATCTGAGCTAATTTGATACCCTTGTTTTATGTATCACCCCACCTCACCTTTCCCGTTAAGCAGCCATAGTCTGTTTTCTGCATGTGTGACTCTGTTCTGTTTTGTAATTCAGTTCAAGTGTAACGGTTTTTACATTCCCTCTAAAAGTGATACCTTATGAGAAGTGTCCTTTTCTGTGTGACTTATTTCACTTAGAATCGTCGTACCTAAATCCACTCATCATGCTGCTACTAACCTTATGACATTGATTTCATGGCTGAGTGATATTCCATTGTACATAAGGACCACAACTTCTTTATCCATTTTTCTCTTTCCTGGGATATTTAAGGTGGAATGAAGTGGAGGTCCTTGTCAACAGAGCAGCCCTAAACTTTGGGGTGCTTGTGTCTTGCTGATTTTTCATTTTCCCAATTTATACCCCCATGAGTGGAAGTGCCCTATGCTCTCTAAGCTGTGTTTTTCAGATGTTTCAGGACACACCGTACACTTCTCCAGAGTGGCTGTTGGCAATTTACATCCCGCCCATCAGTGTAGCAAGGCTCTCATTTCTCCATGGCCTGTCCTGCATTTCTGGTTTTGACACTTTTTTCAGCATGGCCCTTTTGACCGATGGGAAGCGAGACTTCTTTGTAGCGCTGATTTGCCTTTCCAGGTTGCTTGGTTGGCCAAAAAGGGCGTATGCGTTTTTTCCTGAATATATTCAGGAAAAAACGCATACGCCCTTTTTGGCCAAGGGCATCATTGTCAACATTTTGCTGCTTTTCATGTGCTTTAAAGGCGATTCGAATCTACCTCCTGAAATCTGTTTCGTGCAATTCTGCCTTGATTTCAAATCCTCTTCTTTGCCTTCCCTCAATATATTTGTGGATGAGAGTTATCATTTATAACTCTGCAGGTTTGTGAATTGCAGTGCCCTGAACCTCCATTTTACAACTCGCTTTTTTGGGAGCTGGCCGCAAAATCGCAGAATGGCTTCAGGCCCTGTTCTGGTTCCGGGGGGCAGGCTGAGCCTGTGGTTAATTCTTCTTCCTGATGGGAAAATAGAGTGACCTGTGCCTGTCCCAACACCAAGAGCTAGTCTCTCGTTGGTTCCCCGTCTTCCCGTTCATCCTCAGGACAAATTGCAACCTGTACGGAACAGGAGGTTAAAGGTGCTGATGCTCCAAGTAGGGAGATTGCTAGTAAAGCGGCTGGAATGGCGAACCCGGGCACAAGGAGATGAGAAATGAGGTGCGTTTTAGAAACCTTTCCCCATCACACGGTGTACCATCTTCTGGGTTTCTCATGCATGTTTTCGATGTAGGAAGATGCCCTTGAAGCTGGAGATTTGGGACCCATGCGATGGGTACCACGCAGTATTATTTTAAAGGGTCTGCGTTTGCTCACCCAACCTCACCAAACCTCTCAGCCCCAAGAGTGTCCACCCTTATGTCTCATCCAGCTGTGGGTCTAGATATGGTCAATCCAGGTTGCATCACAGCCCCTGAACTCATTGTGTACGAATTTCTATCTCTTTCACTGTCGTTGTTTCATGGGTTTTTCAAAGTAATTTATTTTCATAATGGGGTTTAGCTGCTTTTCACGGCTGTGTTTATGCCGCTTTACACCCACTTGACACACTAACAGAGAGATATCAATACATAGGTTTTAAGATTATTACTAGTCAGATATATTCTTGTGCGGTGAATAGGGCGTGTTGAGTCCAGTTCTCTGAGCAAGGAGTAGGTCTTGTCTACTACATATTGGGTTTATGGAACAGTATCTGAGATAATTTGATACCCTTGTTTTATGTATCACCCCACCTCACCTTTCCCGTTAAGCAGCCATAGTCTGTTTTCTGCATGTGTGACTCTGTTCTGTTTTGTAATTCAGTTCAAGTGTAACGGTTTTTACATTCCCTCTAAAAGTGATACCTTATGAGAAGTGTCCTTTTCTGTGTGACTTATTTCACTTAGAATCGTCGTACCTAAATCCACTCATCATGCTGCTACTAACCTTATGACATTGATTTCATGGCTGAGTGATATTCCATTGTACATAAGGACCACAACTTCTTTATCCATTTTTCTCTTTCCTTGGATATTTAAGGTGGAATGAAGTGGAGGTCCTTGTCAACAGAGCAGCCCTCAACTTTGGGGTGCTTGTGTCTTGCTGATTTTTCATTTTCCCAATTTATACCCCCATGAGTGGAAGTGCCCTATGCTCTCTAAGCTGTGTTTTTTAGATGTTTCAGGACTCACCGTACACTTCTCCAGAGTGGCTGTTGGCAATTTACATCCCGCCCATCAGTGTAGCAAGGCTCCCATTTCTCCATGGCCTGTCCTGCATTTCTGGTTTTGACACTTTTTTCAGCATGGCCCTTTTGACCGATGGGAAGCAAGACTTCTCTGTAGCGCTGATTTGCCTTTCCAGGTTGCTTGGTTGGCCAAAAAGGGCGTATGCGTTTTTTCCTGAATATATTCAGGAAAAAACGCATACGCCCTTTTTGGCCAAGGGCATCATTGTCAACGTTTTGCCGCTTTTCATGTGCTTTAAAGGCGATTCGTATCTACCTCCTGAAATCTGTTTCCTGCAATTGTGCCTTGATTTCAAATCCTCTTCTTTGCCTTCCCTCAATATATTTGTGGACGAGAGTTATCATTTATAACTCTGCAGGTTTATGAATTGCAGTGCCCTGGACCTCCATTTTACAACTCGCTTTTTTGGGAGCTGGCCGCAAAAGCGCAGGATGGCTTCAGGCCCTGTTCTGGTTCCGGGGGGCAGGCTGAGCCTGTGGTTAATTCTTCTTCCTGATGGGAAAATAGAGTGACCTGTGCCTGTCCCGACACCAAGAGCTAGTCTCTCGTTGGTTCCCCGTCTTCCCGTTCATCCTCAGGACAAATTGCAACCTGTACGGAACAGGAGGTTAAAGGTGCTGATGCTCCAAGTAGGGAGATTGCTAGTAAAGCGGCTGGAATGGCGAACCCGGGCACAAGGAGATGAGAAATGAGGTGCGTTTTAGAAACCTTTCCCCATCACACGGTGTACCATCTTCTGGGTTTCTCATGCATGTTTTCGATGTAGGAACATGCCCTTGAACTTGGAGATTTGAGACCCATTCGATAGGTACCACGCAGTATTACTTTAAAGGGTCTGCGTTTGCTCACCCAACCTCACCAAACCTCTCAGCCCCAAGAGTGTCCACCCTTATGTCTCATCCAGCTGTGGGTCTAGATATGGTCAATCCAGGTTGCATCACAGCCCCTGAACGCATTGTGTAAGAATTTCTCTCTCTTTCACTGTCGTTGTTTCATGGTTTTTTCAAAGTAATTTATTTTCATAATGGGGTTTAGCTGCTTTTCACTGCTGTGTTTATGCCGCTTTACACCCACTTGACACACTAACAGAGAGATATCAATACATAGGTTTTAAAATTATTACTAGTCAGATATATTCTTGTGCGGTGAATAGGGCGTGTTGAGTCCAGTTCTCTGAGCAAGGAGTAGGTCTTGTCTATTACATATTGGGTTTATGGAACGGTATCTGAGCTAATTTGATACCCTTGTTTTATGTATCACCCCACCTCACCTTTCCCGTTAAGCAGCCATAGTCTGTTTTCTGCATGTGTGACTCTGTTCTGTTTTGTAATTCAGTTCAAGTGTAACGGTTTTTACATTCCCTCTAAAAGTGATACCTTATGAGAAGTGTCCTTTTCTGTGTGACTTATTTCACTTAGAATCGTCGTACCTAAATCCACTCATCATGCTGCTACTAACCTTATGACATTTATTTCATGGCTGAGTGATATTCCATTGTACATAAGGACCACAACTTCTTTATCCATTTTTCTCTTTCCTGGGATATTTAAGGTGGAATGAAGTGGAGGTCCTTGTCAACAGAGCAGCCCTCAACTTTGGGGTGCTTGTGTTTTGCTGATTTTTAATTTTCCCAATTTATACCCCCATGAGTGGAAGTGCCCTATGCTCTCTAAGCTGTGTTTTTTAGATGTTTCAGGACTCACCGTACACTTCTCCAGAGTGGCTGTTGGCAATTTACATCCCGCCCATCAGTGTAGCAAGGCTCCCATTTCTCCATGGCCTGTCCTGCATTTCTGGTTTTGACACTTTTTTCAGCATGGCCCTTTTGACCGATGGGAAGCGAGACTTCTCTGTAGCGCTGATTTGCCTTTCCAGGTTGCTTGGTTGGCCAAAAAGGGCGTATGCGTTTTTTCCTGAATATATTCAGGAAAAAACGCATACGCCCTTTTTGGCCAAGGGCATCATTGTCAACGTTTTGCCGCTTTTCATGTGCTTTAAAGGCGATTCGTATCTACCTCCTGAAATCTGTTTCCTGCAATTCTGCCTTGATTTCAAATCCTCTTCTTTGCCTTCCCTCAATATATTTGTGGACGAGAGTTATCATTTATAACTCTGCAGGTTTGTGAATTGCAGTGCCCTGAAGCTCCATTGTACAACTCGCTTTTTTGGGAGCTGGCCGCAAAAGCGCAGGATGGCTTCAGGCCCTGTTCTGGTTCCGGGGGGCAGGCTGAGCCTGTGGTTAATTCTTCTTCCTGATGGGAAAATAGAGTGACCTGTGCCTGTCCCGACACCAAGAGCTAGTCTCTCGTTGGTTCCCCGTCTTCCCGTTCATCCTCAGGACAAATTGCAACCTGTACGGAACAGGAGGTTAAAGGTGCTGATGTTCCAAGTAGGGAGATTGCTAGTAAATCGGCTGGAATGGCGAACCCGGGCACAAGGAGATGAGAAATGAGGTGCGTTTTAGAAACCTTTCCCCATCACACGGTGTACCATCTTCTGGGTTTCTCATGCATGTTTTTGATGTAGGAAGATGCCCTTGAACCTGGAGATTTGGGACCCATGCGATGGGTACCACGCAGTATTACTTTAAAGGGTCTGCGTTTGCTCACCCAACCTCACCAAACCTCTCAGCCCCAAGAGTGTCCACCCTTATGTCTCATCCAGCTGTGGGTCTAGATATGGTCAATCCAGGTTGCATCACAGCCCCTGAACTCATTGTGTAAGAATTTCTATCTCTTTCACTGTCGTTGTTTCATGGGTTTTTCAAAGTAATTTATTTTCATAATGGGGTTTAGCTGCTTTTCACGGCTGTGTTTATGCCGCTTCACACCCACTTGACACACTAACAGAGAGATATCAATACATAGGTTTTAAGATTATTACTAGTCAGATATATTCTTGTGCGGTGAATAGGGCGTGTTGAGTCCAGTTCTCTGAGCAAGGAGTAGGTCTTGTCTACTACATATTGGGTTTATGGAACAGTATCTGAGCTAATTTGATACCCTTGTTTTATGTATCACCCCACCTCACCTTTCCTGTTAAGCAGCCATAGTGTGTTTTCTGCATGTGTGACTCTGTTCTGTTTTGTAATTCAGTTCAAGTGTAACGGTTTTTACATTCCCTCTAAAAGTGATACCTTATGAGAAGTGTCCTTTTCTGTGTGACTTATTTCACTTAGAATCGTCGTACCTAAATCCACTCATCATGCTGCTACTAACCTTATGACATTGATTTCATGGCTGAGTGATATTCCATTGTACATAAGGACCACAACTTCTTTATCCATTTTTCTCTTTCCTTGGATATTTAAGGTGGAATGAAGTGGAGGTCCTTGTCAACAGAGCAGCCCTCAACTTTGGGGTGCTTGTGTCTTGCTGATTTTTCATTTTCCCAATTTATACCCCCATGAGTGGAAGTGCCCTATGCTCTCTAAGCTGTGTTTTTTAGATGTTTCAGGACTCACCGTACACTTCTCCAGAGTGGCTGTTGGCAATTTACATCCCGCCCATCAGTGTAGCAAGGCTCCCATTTCTCCATGGCCTGTCCTGCATTTCTGGTTTTGACACTTTTTTCAGCATGGCCCTTTTGACCGATGGGAAGCAAGACTTCTCTGTAGTGCTGATTTGCCTTTCCAGGTTGCTTGGTTGGCCAAAAAGGGCGTATGCGTTTTTTCCTGAATATATTCAGGAAAAAACGCATACGCCCTTTTTGGCCAAGGGCATCATTGTCAACGTTTTGCCGCTTTTCATGTGCTTTAAAGGCGATTCGTATCTACCTCCTGAAATCTGTTTCCTGCAATTCTGCCTTGATTTCAAATCCTCTTCTTTGCCTTCCCTCAATATATTTGTGGACGAGAGTTATCATTTATAACTCTGCAGGTTTGTGAATTGCAGTGCCCTGAACCTCCATTTTACAACTCGCTTTTTTGGGAGCTGGCCGCAAAAGCGCAGGATGGCTTCAGGCCCTGTTCTGGTTCCGGGGGGCAGGCTGAGCCTGTGGTTAATTCTTCTTCCTGATGGGAAAATAGAGTGACCTGTGCCTGTCCCGACACCAAGAGCTAGTCTCTCGTTGGTTCCCCGTCTTCCCGTTCATCCTCAGGACAAATTGCAACCTGTACGGAACAGGAGGTTAAAGGTGCTGATGCTCCAAGTAGGGAGATTGCTAGTAAATCGGCTGGAATGGCGAACCCGGGCACAAGGAGATGAGAAATGAGGTGCGTTTTAGAAACCTTTCCCCATCACACGGTGTACCATCTTCTGGGTTTCTCATGCATGTTTTCGATGTAGGAAGATGCCCTTGAACCTGGAGATTTGGGACCCATGCGATGGGTACCACGCAGTATTACTTTAAAGGGTCTGCGTTTGCTCACCCAACCTCACCAAACCTCTCAGCCCCAAGAGTGTCCACCCTTATGTCTCATCCAGCTGTGGGTCTAGATATGGTCAATCCAGGTTGCATCACAGCCCCTGAACGCATTGTGTAAGAATTTCTCTCTCTTTCACTGTCGTTGTTTCATGGGTTTTTCAAAGTAATTTATTTTCATAATGGGGTTTAGCTGCTTTTCACGGCTGTGTTTATGCCGCTTTACACCCACTTGACACACTAACAGAGAGATATCAATACATAGGTTTTAAGATTATTACTAGTCAGATATATTCTTGTGCGGTGAATAGGGCGTGTTGAGTCCAGTTCTCTGAGCAAGGAGTAGGTCTTGTCTACTACATATTGGGTTTATGGAACGGTATCTGAGCTAATTTGATACCCTTGTTTTATGTATCACCCCACCTCACCTTTCCCGTTAAGCAGCCATAGTCTGTTTTCTGCATGTGTGACTCTGTTCTGTTTTGTAATTCAGTTCAAGTGTAACGGTTTTTACATTCCCTCTAAAAGTGATACCTTATGAGAAGTGTCCTTTTCTGTGTGACTTATTTCACTTAGAATCGTCGTACCTAAATCCACTCATCATGCTGCTACTAACCTTATGACATTGATTTCATGGCTGAGTGATATTCCATTGTACATAAGGACCACAACTTCTTTATCCATTTTTCTCTTTCCTTGGATATTTAAGGTGGAATGAAGTGGAGGTCCTTGTCAACAGAGCAGCCCTCAACTTTGGGGTGCTTGTGTCTTGCTGATTTTTCATTTTCCCAATTTATACCCCCATGAGTGGAAGTGCCCTATGCTCTCTAAGCTGTGTTTTTCAGATGTTTCAGGACACACCGTACACTTCTCCAGAGTGGCTGTTGGCAATTTACATCCCGCCCATCAGTGTAGCAAGGCTCCCATTTCTCCATGGCCTGTCCTGCATTTCTGGTTTTGACACTTTTTTCAGCATGGCCCTTTTGACCGATGGGAAGCGAGACTTCTTTGTAGCGCTGATTTGCCTTTCCAGGTTGCTTGGTTGGCCAAAAAGGGCGTATGCGTTTTTTCCTGAATATATTCAGGAAAAAACGCATACGCCCTTTTTGGCCAAGGGCATCATTGTCAACATTTTGCCGCTTTTCATGTGCTTTAAAGGCGATTCGAATCTACATCCTGAAATCTGTTTCCTGCAATTCTGCCTTGATTTCAAATCCTCTTCTTTGCCTTCCCTCAATATATTTGTGGACGAGAGTTATTATTTATAACTCTGCAGGTTTGTGAATTGCAGTGCCCTGGACCTCCATTTTACAACTCGCTTTTTTGGGAGCTGGCCGCAAAAGTGCAGGATGGCTTCAGGCCCTGTTCTGGTTCCGGGGGGCAGGCTGAGCCTGTGGTTAATTCTTCTTCCTGATGGGAAAATAGAGTGACCTGTGCCTGTCCCAACACCAAGAGCTAGTCTCTCGTTGGTTCCCCGTCTTCCCGTTAATCCTCAGGACAAATTGCAACCTGTACGGAACAGGAGGTTAAAGGTGCTGATTTTCCAAGTAGGGAGATTGCTAGTAAAGCGGCTGGAATGGCGAACCCGGGCACAAGGAGATGAGAAATGAGGTGCGTTTTAGAAACCTTTCCCCATCACACGGTGTACTATCTTCTGGGTTTCTCATGCATGTTTTCAATGTAGGAAGATGCCCTTGAAGCTGGAGATTTGAGACCCATTCGATAGGTACCACGCAGTATTACTTTAAAGGGTCTGCGTTTGCTCACCCAACCTCACCAAACCTCTCAGCCCCAAGAGTGTCCACCCTTATGTCTCATCCAGCTGTGGGTCTAGATATGGTCAATCCAGGTTGCATCACAGCCCCTGAACGCATTGTGTAAGAATTTCTCTCTCTTTCACTGTCGTTGTTTCATGGGTTTTTCAAAGTAATTTATTTTCATAATGGGGTTTAGCTGCTTTTCACTGCTGTGTTTATGCCGCTTTACACCCACTTGACACACTAACAGAGAGATATCAATACATAGGTTTTAAAATTATTACTAGTCAGATATATTCTTGTGCGGTGAATAGGGCGTGTTGAGTCCAGTTCTCTGAGCAAGGAGTAGGTCTTGTCTATTACATATTGGGTTTATGGAACGGTATCTGAGCTAATTTGATACCCTTGTTTTATGTATCACCCCACCTCACCTTTCCCGTTAAGCAGCCATAGTCTGTTTTCTGCATGTGTGACTCTGTTCTGTTTTGTAATTCAGTTCAAGTGTAACGGTTTTTACATTCCCTCTAAAAGTGATACCTTATGAGAAGTGTCCTTTTCTGTGTGACTTATTTCACTTAGAATCGTCGTACCTAAATCCACTCATCATGCTGCTACTAACCTTATGACATTTATTTCATGGCTGAGTGATATTCCATTGTACATAAGGACCACAACTTCTTTATCCATTTTTCTCTTTCCTGGGATATTTAAGGTGGAATGAAGTGGAGGTCCTTGTCAACAGAGCAGCCCTCAACTTTGGGGTGCTTGTGTTTTGCTGATTTTTAATTTTCCCAATTTATACCCCCATGAGTGGAAGTGCCCTATGCTCTCTAAGCTGTGTTTTTTAGATGTTTCAGGACTCACCGTACACTTCTCCAGAGTGGCTGTTGGCAATTTACATCCCGCCCATCAGTGTAGCAAGGCTCCCATTTCTCCATGGCCTGTCCTGCATTTCTGGTTTTGACACTTTTTTCAGCATGGCCCTTTTGACCGATGGGAAGCGAGACTTCTTTGTAGCGCTGATTTGCCTTTCCAGGTTGCTTGGTTGGCCAAAAAGGGCGTATGCGTTTTTTCCTGAATATATTCAGGAAAAAACGCATACGCCCTTTTTGGCCAAGGGCATCATTGTCAACATTTTGCCGCTTTTCATGTGCTTTAAAGGCGATTCGAATCTACATCCTGAAATCTGTTTCCTGCAATTCTGCCTTGATTTCAAATCCTCTTCTTTGCCTTCCCTCAATATATTTGTGGACGAGAGTTATTATTTATAACTCTGCAGGTTTGTGAATTGCAGTGCCCTGGACCTCCATTTTACAACTCGCTTTTTTGGGAGCTGGCCGCAAAAGTGCAGGATGGCTTCAGGCCCTGTTCTGGTTCCGGGGGGCAGGCTGAGCCTGTGGTTAATTCTTCTTCCTGATGGGAAAATAGAGTGACCTGTGCCTGTCCCAACACCAAGAGCTAGTCTCTCGTTGGTTCCCCGTCTTCCCGTTAATCCTCAGGACAAATTGCAACCTGTACGGAACAGGAGGTTAAAGGTGCTGATTTTCCAAGTAGGGAGATTGCTAGTAAAGCGGCTGGAATGGCGAACCCGGGCACAAGGAGATGAGAAATGAGGTGCGTTTTAGAAACCTTTCCCCATCACACGGTGTACTATCTTCTGGGTTTCTCATGCATGTTTTCAATGTAGGAAGATGCCCTTGAAGCTGGAGATTTGAGACCCATTCGATAGGTACCACGCAGTATTACTTTAAAGGGTCTGCGTTTGCTCACCCAACCTCACCAAACCTCTCAGCCCCAAGAGTGTCCACCCTTATGTCTCATCCAGCTGTGGGTCTAGATATGGTCAATCCAGGTCGCATCACAGCCCCTGAACGCATTGTGTAAGAATTTCTCTCTCTTTCACTGTCGTTGTTTCATGGGTTTTTCAAAGTAATTTATTTTCATAATGGGGTTTAGCTGCTTTTCACTGCTGTGTTTATGCCGCTTTACACCCACTTGACACACTAACAGAGAGATATCAATACATAGGTTTTAAAATTATTACTAGTCAGATATATTCTTGTGCGGTGAATAGGGCGTGTTGAGTCCAGTTCTCTGAGCAAGGAGTAGGTCTTGTCTATTACATATTGGGTTTATGGAACGGTATCTGAGCTAATTTGATACCCTTGTTTTATGTATCACCCCACCTCACCTTTCCCGTTAAGCAGCCATAGTCTGTTTTCTGCATGTGTGACTCTGTTCTGTTTTGTAATTCAGTTCAAGTGTAACGGTTTTTACATTCCCTCTAAAAGTGATACCTTATGAGAAGTGTCCTTTTCTGTGTGACTTATTTCACTTAGAATCGTCGTACCTAAATCCACTCATCATGCTGCTACTAACCTTATGACATTTATTTCATGGCTGAGTGATATTCCATTGTACATAAGGACCACAACTTCTTTATCCATTTTTCTCTTTCCTGGGATATTTAAGGTGGAATGAAGTGGAGGTCCTTGTCAACAGAGCAGCCCTCAACTTTGGGGTGCTTGTGTTTTGCTGATTTTTAATTTTCCCAATTTATACCCCCATGAGTGGAAGTGCCCTATGCTCTCTAAGCTGTGTTTTTTAGATGTTTCAGGACTCACCGTACACTTCTCCAGAGTGGCTGTTGGCAATTTACATCCCGCCCATCAGTGTAGCAAGGCTCCCATTTCTCCATGGCCTGTCCTGCATTTCTGGTTTTGACACTTTTTTCAGCATGGCCCTTTTGACGGATGGGAAGCGAGACTTCTCTGTAGCGCTGATTTGCCTTTCCAGGTTGCTTGGTTGGCCAAAAAGGGCGTATGCGTTTTTTCCTGAATATATTCAGGAAAAAACGCATACGCCCTTTTTGGCCAAGGGCATCATTGTCAACGTTTTGCCGCTTTTCATGTGCTTTAAAGGCGATTCGTATCTACCTCCTGAAATCTGTTTCCTGCAATTCTGCCTTGATTTCAAATCCTCTTCTTTGCCTTCCCTCAATATATTTGTGGACGAGAGTTATCATTTATAACTCTGCAGGTTTGTGAATTGCAGTGCCCTGAAGCTCCATTGTACAACTCGCTTTTTTGGGAGCTGGCCGCAAAAGCGCAGGATGGCTTCAGGCCCTGTTCTGGTTCCGGGGGGCAGGCTGAGCCTGTGGTTAATTCTTCTTCCTGATGGGAAAATAGAGTGACCTGTGCCTGTCCCGACACCAAGAGCTAGTCTCTCGTTGGTTCCCCGTCTTCCCGTTCATCCTCAGGACAAATTGCAACCTGTACGGAACAGGAGGTTAAAGGTGCTGATGCTCCAAGTAGGGAGATTGCTAGTAAATCGGCTGGAATGGCGAACCCGGGCACAAGGAGATGAGAAATGAGGTGCGTTTTAGAAACCTTTCCCCATCACACGGTGTACCATCTTCTGGGTTTCTCATGCATGTTTTTGATGTAGGAAGATGCCCTTGAACCTGGAGATTTGGGACCCATGCGATGGGTACCACGCAGTATTACTTTAAAGGGTCTGCGTTTGCTCACCCAACCTCACCAAACCTCTCAGCCCCAAGAGTGTCCACCCTTATGTCTCATCCAGCTGTGGGTCTAGATATGGTCAATCCAGGTTGCATCACAGCCCCTGAACTCATTGTGTAAGAATTTCTATCTCTTTCACTGTCGTTGTTTCATGGGTTTTTCAAAGTAATTTATTTTCATAATGGGGTTTAGCTGCTTTTCACGGCTGTGTTTATGCCGCTTCACACCCACTTGACACACTAACAGAGAGATATCAATACATAGGTTTTAAGATTATTACTAGTCAGATATATTCTTGTGCGGTGAATAGGGCGTGTTGAGTCCAGTTCTCTGAGCAAGGAGTAGGTCTTGTCTACTACATATTGGGTTTATGGAACAGTATCTGAGCTAATTTGATACCCTTGTTTTATGTATCACCCCACCTCACCTTTCCCGTTAAGCAGCCATAGTCTGTTTTCTGCATGTGTGACTCTGTTCTGTTTTGTAATTCAGTTCAAGTGTAACGGTTTTTACATTCCCTCTAAAAGTGATACCTTATGAGAAGTGTCCTTTTCTGTGTGACTTATTTCACTTAGAATCGTCGTACCTAAATCCACTCATCATGCTGCTACTAACCTTATGACATTGATTTCATGGCTGAGTGATATTCCATTGTACATAAGGACCACAACTTCTTTATCCATTTTTCTCTTTCCTTGGATATTTAAGGTGGAATGAAGTGGAGGTCCTTGTCAACAGAGCAGCCCTCAACTTTGGGGTGCTTGTGTCTTGCTGATTTTTCATTTTCCCAATTTATACCCCCATGAGTGGAAGTGCCCTATGCTCTCTAAGCTGTGTTTTTTAGATGTTTCAGGACTCACCGTACACTTCTCCAGAGTGGCTGTTGGCAATTTACATCCCGCCCATCAGTGTAGCAAGGCTCCCATTTCTCCATGGCCTGTCCTGCATTTCTGGTTTTGACACTTTTTTCAGCATGGCCCTTTTGACCGATGGGAAGCAAGACTTCTCTGTAGTGCTGATTTGCATTTCCAGGTTGCTTGGTTGGCCAAAAAGGGCGTATGCGTTTTTTCCTGAATATATTCAGGAAAAAACGCATACGCCCTTTTTGGCCAAGGGCATCATTGTCAACGTTTTGCCGCTTTTCATGTGCTTTAAAGGCGATTCGTATCTACCTCCTGAAATCTGTTTCCTGCAATTCTGCCTTGATTTCAAATCCTCTTCTTTGCCTTCCCTCAATATATTTGTGGACGAGAGTTATCATTTATAACTCTGCAGGTTTGTGAATTGCAGTGCCCTGAACCTCCATTTTACAACTCGCTTTTTTGGGAGCTGGCCGCAAAAGCGCAGGATGGCTTCAGGCCCTGTTCTGGTTCCGGGGGGCAGGCTGAGCCTGTGGTTAATTCTTCTTCCTGATGGGAAAATAGAGTGACCTGTGCCTGTCCCGACACCAAGAGCTAGTCTCTCGTTGGTTCCCCGTCTTCCCGTTCATCCTCAGGACAAATTGCAACCTGTACGGAACAGGAGGTTAAAGGTGCTGATGCTCCAAGTAGGGAGATTGCTAGTAAATCGGCTGGAATGGCGAACCCGGGCACAAGGAGATGAGAAATGAGGTGCGTTTTAGAAACCTTTCCCCATCACACGGTGTACCATCTTCTGGGTTTCTCATGCATGTTTTCGATGTAGGAAGATGCCCTTGAACCTGGAGATTTGGGACCCATGCGATGGGTACCACGCAGTATTACTTTAAAGGGTCTGCGTTTGCTCACCCAACCTCACCAAACCTCTCAGCCCCAAGAGTGTCCACCCTTATGTCTCATCCAGCTGTGGGTCTAGATATGGTCAATCCAGGTTGCATCACAGCCCCTGAACGCATTGTGTAAGAATTTCTCTCTCTTTCACTGTCGTTGTTTCATGGGTTTTTCAAAGTAATTTATTTTCATAATGGGGTTTAGCTGCTTTTCACTGCTGTGTTTATGCCGCTTTACACCCACTTGACACACTAACAGAGAGATATCAATACATAGGTTTTAAGATTATTACTAGTCAGATATATTCTTGTGCGGTGAATAGGGCGTGTTGAGTCCAGTTCTCTGAGCAAGGAGTAGGTCTTGTCTACTACATATTGGGTTTATGGAACGGTATCTGAGCTAATTTGATACCCTTGTTTTATGTATCACCCCACCTCACCTTTCCCGTTAAGCAGCCATAGTCTGTTTTCTGCATGTGTGACTCTGTTCTGTTTTGTAATTCAGTTCAAGTGTAACGGTTTTTACATTCCCTCTAAAAGTGATACCTTATGAGAAGTGTCCTTTTCTGTGTGACTTATTTCACTTAGAATCGTCGTACCTAAATCCACTCATCATGCTGCTACTAACCTTATGACATTGATTTCATGGCTGAGTGATATTCCATTGTACATAAGGACCACAACTTCTTTATCCATTTTTCTCTTTCCTGGGATATTTAAGGTGGAATGAAGTGGAGGTCCTTGTCAACAGAGCAGCCCTCAACTTTGGGGTGCTTGTGTCTTGCTGATTTTTCATTTTCCCAATTTATACCCCCATGAGTGGAAGTGCCCTATGCTCTCTAAGCTGTGTTTTTCAGATGTTTCAGGACACACCGTACACTTCTCCAGAGTGGCTGTTGGCAATTTACATCCCGCCCATCAGTGTAGCAAGGCTCCCATTTCTCCATGGCCTGTCCTGCATTTCTGGTTTTGACACTTTTTTCAGCATGGCCCTTTTGACCGATGGGAAGCGAGACTTCTTTGTAGCGCTGATTTGCCTTTCCAGGTTGCTTGGTTGGCCAAAAAGGGCGTATGCGTTTTTTCCTGAATATATTCAGGAAAAAACGCATACGCCCTTTTTGGCCAAGGGCATCATTGTCAACATTTTGCCGCTTTTCATGTGCTTTAAAGGCGATTCGAATCTACATCCTGAAATCTGTTTCCTGCAATTCTGCCTTGATTTCAAATCCTCTTCTTTGCCTTCCCTCAATATATTTGTGGACGAGAGTTATTATTTATAACTCTGCAGGTTTGTGAATTGCAGTGCCCTGGACCTCCATTTTACAACTCGCTTTTTTGGGAGCTGGCCGCAAAAGTGCAGGATGGCTTCAGGCCCTGTTCTGGTTCCGGGGGGCAGGCTGAGCCTGTGGTTAATTCTTCTTCCTGATGGGAAAATAGAGTGACCTGTGCCTGTCCCAACACCAAGAGCTAGTCTCTCGTTGGTTCCCCGTCTTCCCGTTAATCCTCAGGACAAATTGCAACCTGTACGGAACAGGAGGTTAAAGGTGCTGATTTTCCAAGTAGGGAGATTGCTAGTAAAGCGGCTGGAATGGCGAACCCGGGCACAAGGAGATGAGAAATGAGGTGCGTTTTAGAAACCTTTCCCCATCACACGGTGTACTATCTTCTGGGTTTCTCATGCATGTTTTCAATGTAGGAAGATGCCCTTGAAGCTGGAGATTTGAGACCCATTCGATAGGTACCACGCAGTATTACTTTAAAGGGTCTGCGTTTGCTCACCCAACCTCACCAAACCTCTCAGCCCCAAGAGTGTCCACCCTTATGTCTCATCCAGCTGTGGGTCTAGATATGGTCAATCCAGGTTGCATCACAGCCCCTGAACGCATTGTGTAAGAATTTCTCTCTCTTTCACTGTCGTTGTTTCATGGGTTTTTCAAAGTAATTTATTTTCATAATGGGGTTTAGCTGCTTTTCACTGCTGTGTTTATGCCGCTTTACACCCACTTGACACACTAACAGAGAGATATCAATACATAGGTTTTAAAATTATTACTAGTCAGATATATTCTTGTGCGGTGAATAGGGCGTGTTGAGTCCAGTTCTCTGAGCAAGGAGTAGGTCTTGTCTATTACATATTGGGTTTATGGAACGGTATCTGAGCTAATTTGATACCCTTGTTTTATGTATCACCCCACCTCACCTTTCCCGTTAAGCAGCCATAGTCTGTTTTCTGCATGTGTGACTCTGTTCTGTTTTGTAATTCAGTTCAAGTGTAACGGTTTTTACATTCCCTCTAAAAGTGATACCTTATGAGAAGTGTCCTTTTCTGTGTGACTTATTTCACTTAGAATCGTCGTACCTAAATCCACTCATCATGCTGCTACTAACCTTATGACATTTATTTCATGGCTGAGTGATATTCCATTGTACATAAGGACCACAACTTCTTTATCCATTTTTCTCTTTCCTGGGATATTTAAGGTGGAATGAAGTGGAGGTCCTTGTCAACAGAGCAGCCCTCAACTTTGGGGTGCTTGTGTTTTGCTGATTTTTAATTTTCCCAATTTATACCCCCATGAGTGGAAGTGCCCTATGCTCTCTAAGCTGTGTTTTTTAGATGTTTCAGGACTCACCGTACACTTCTCCAGAGTGGCTGTTGGCAATTTACATCCCGCCCATCAGTGTAGCAAGGCTCCCATTTCTCCATGGCCTGTCCTGCATTTCTGGTTTTGACACTTTTTTCAGCATGGCCCTTTTGACGGATGGGAAGCGAGACTTCTCTGTAGCGCTGATTTGCCTTTCCAGGTTGCTTGGTTGGCCAAAAAGGGCGTATGCGTTTTTTCCTGAATATATTCAGGAAAAAACGCATACGCCCTTTTTGGCCAAGGGCATCATTGTCAACGTTTTGCCGCTTTTCATGTGCTTTAAAGGCGATTCGTATCTACCTCCTGAAATCTGTTTCCTGCAATTCTGCCTTGATTTCAAATCCTCTTCTTTGCCTTCCCTCAATATATTTGTGGACGAGAGTTATCATTTATAACTCTGCAGGTTTGTGAATTGCAGTGCCCTGAAGCTCCATTGTACAACTCGCTTTTTTGGGAGCTGGCCGCAAAAGCGCAGGATGGCTTCAGGCCCTGTTCTGGTTCCGGGGGGCAGGCTGAGCCTGTGGTTAATTCTTCTTCCTGATGGGAAAATAGAGTGACCTGTGCCTGTCCCGACACCAAGAGCTAGTCTCTCGTTGGTTCCCCGTCTTCCCGTTCATCCTCAGGACAAATTGCAACCTGTACGGAACAGGAGGTTAAAGGTGCTGATGCTCCAAGTAGGGAGATTGCTAGTAAATCGGCTGGAATGGCGAACCCGGGCACAAGGAGATGAGAAATGAGGTGCGTTTTAGAAACCTTTCCCCATCACACGGTGTACCATCTTCTGGGTTTCTCATGCATGTTTTCGATGTAGGAAGATGCCCTTGAACCTGGAGATTTGGGACCCATGCGATGGGTACCACGCAGTATTACTTTAAAGGGTCTGCGTTTGCTCACCCAACCTCACCAAACCTCTCAGCCCCAAGAGTGTCCACCCTTATGTCTCATCCAGCTGTGGGTCTAGATATGGTCAATCCAGGTTGCATCACAGCCCCTGAACGCATTGTGTAAGAATTTCTCTCTCTTTCACTGTCGTTGTTTCATGGGTTTTTCAAAGTAATTTATTTTCATAATGGGGTTTAGCTGCTTTTCACGGCTGTGTTTATGCCGCTTTACACCCACTTGACACACTAACAGAGAGATATCAATACATAGGTTTTAAGATTATTACTAGTCAGATATATTCTTGTGCGGTGAATAGGGCGTGTTGAGTCCAGTTCTCTGAGCAAGGAGTAGGTCTTGTCTACTACATATTGGGTTTATGGAACGGTATCTGAGCTAATTTGATACCCTTGTTTTATGTATCACCCCACCTCACCTTTCCCGTTAAGCAGCCATAGTCTGTTTTCTGCATGTGTGACTCTGTTCTGTTTTGTAATTCAGTTCAAGTGTAACGGTTTTTACATTCCCTCTAAAAGTGATACCTTATGAGAAGTGTCCTTTTCTGTGTGACTTATTTCACTTAGAATCGTCGTACCTAAATCCACTCATCATGCTGCTACTAACCTTATGACATTGATTTCATGGCTGAGTGATATTCCATTGTACATAAGGACCACAACTTCTTTATCCATTTTTCTCTTTCCTGGGATATTTAAGGTGGAATGAAGTGGAGGTCCTTGTCAACAGAGCAGCCCTCAACTTTGGGGTGCTTGTGTCTTGCTGATTTTTCATTTTCCCAATTTATACCCCCATGAGTGGAAGTGCCCTATGCTCTCTAAGCTGTGTTTTTCAGATGTTTCAGGACACACCGTACACTTCTCCAGAGTGGCTGTTGGCAATTTACATCCCGCCCATCAGTGTAGCAAGGCTCCCATTTCTCCATGGCCTGTCCTGCATTTCTGGTTTTGACACTTTTTTCAGCATGGCCCTTTTGACCGATGGGAAGCGAGACTTCTTTGTAGCGCTGATTTGCCTTTCCAGGTTGCTTGGTTGGCCAAAAAGGGCGTATGCGTTTTTTCCTGAATATATTCAGGAAAAAACGCATACGCCCTTTTTGGCCAAGGGCATCATTGTCAACATTTTGCCGCTTTTCATGTGCTTTAAAGGCGATTCGAATCTACATCCTGAAATCTGTTTCCTGCAATTCTGCCTTGATTTCAAATCCTCTTCTTTGCCTTCCCTCAATATATTTGTGGACGAGAGTTATTATTTATAACTCTGCAGGTTTGTGAATTGCAGTGCCCTGGACCTCCATTTTACAACTCGCTTTTTTGGGAGCTGGCCGCAAAAGTGCAGGATGGCTTCAGGCCCTGTTCTGGTTCCGGGGGGCAGGCTGAGCCTGTGGTTAATTCTTCTTCCTGATGGGAAAATAGAGTGACCTGTGCCTGTCCCAACACCAAGAGCTAGTCTCTCGTTGGTTCCCCGTCTTCCCGTTAATCCTCAGGACAAATTGCAACCTGTACGGAACAGGAGGTTAAAGGTGCTGATTTTCCAAGTAGGGAGATTGCTAGTAAAGCGGCTGGAATGGCGAACCCGGGCACAAGGAGATGAGAAATGAGGTGCGTTTTAGAAACCTTTCCCCATCACACGGTGTACTATCTTCTGGGTTTCTCATGCATGTTTTCAATGTAGGAAGATGCCCTTGAAGCTGGAGATTTGAGACCCATTCGATAGGTACCACGCAGTATTACTTTAAAGGGTCTGCGTTTGCTCACCCAACCTCACCAAACCTCTCAGCCCCAAGAGTGTCCACCCTTATGTCTCATCCAGCTGTGGGTCTAGATATGGTCAATCCAGGTTGCATCACAGCCCCTGAACGCATTGTGTAAGAATTTCTCTCTCTTTCACTGTCGTTGTTTCATGGGTTTTTCAAAGTAATTTATTTTCATAATGGGGTTTAGCTGCTTTTCACTGCTGTGTTTATGCCGCTTTACACCCACTTGACACACTAACAGAGAGATATCAATACATAGGTTTTAAAATTATTACTAGTCAGATATATTCTTGTGCGGTGAATAGGGCGTGTTGAGTCCAGTTCTCTGAGCAAGGAGTAGGTCTTGTCTATTACATATTGGGTTTATGGAACGGTATCTGAGCTAATTTGATACCCTTGTTTTATGTATCACCCCACCTCACCTTTCCCGTTAAGCAGCCATAGTCTGTTTTCTGCATGTGTGACTCTGTTCTGTTTTGTAATTCAGTTCAAGTGTAACGGTTTTTACATTCCCTCTAAAAGTGATACCTTATGAGAAGTGTCCTTTTCTGTGTGACTTATTTCACTTAGAATCGTCGTACCTAAATCCACTCATCATGCTGCTACTAACCTTATGACATTTATTTCATGGCTGAGTGATATTCCATTGTACATAAGGACCACAACTTCTTTATCCATTTTTCTCTTTCCTGGGATATTTAAGGTGGAATGAAGTGGAGGTCCTTGTCAACAGAGCAGCCCTCAACTTTGGGGTGCTTGTGTTTTGCTGATTTTTAATTTTCCCAATTTATACCCCCATGAGTGGAAGTGCCCTATGCTCTCTAAGCTGTGTTTTTTAGATGTTTCAGGACTCACCGTACACTTCTCCAGAGTGGCTGTTGGCAATTTACATCCCGCCCATCAGTGTAGCAAGGCTCCCATTTCTCCATGGCCTGTCCTGCATTTCTGGTTTTGACACTTTTTTCAGCATGGCCCTTTTGACGGATGGGAAGCGAGACTTCTCTGTAGCGCTGATTTGCCTTTCCAGGTTGCTTGGTTGGCCAAAAAGGGCGTATGCGTTTTTTCCTGAATATATTCAGGAAAAAACGCATACGCCCTTTTTGGCCAAGGGCATCATTGTCAACGTTTTGCCGCTTTTCATGTGCTTTAAAGGCGATTCGTATCTACCTCCTGAAATCTGTTTCCTGCAATTCTGCCTTGATTTCAAATCCTCTTCTTTGCCTTCCCTCAATATATTTGTGGACGAGAGTTATCATTTATAACTCTGCAGGTTTGTGAATTGCAGTGCCCTGAAGCTCCATTGTACAACTCGCTTTTTTGGGAGCTGGCCGCAAAAGCGCAGGATGGCTTCAGGCCCTGTTCTGGTTCCGGGGGGCAGGCTGAGCCTGTGGTTAATTCTTCTTCCTGATGGGAAAATAGAGTGACCTGTGCCTGTCCCGACACCAAGAGCTAGTCTCTCGTTGGTTCCCCGTCTTCCCGTTCATCCTCAGGACAAATTGCAACCTGTACGGAACAGGAGGTTAAAGGTGCTGATGCTCCAAGTAGGGAGATTGCTAGTAAATCGGCTGGAATGGCGAACCCGGGCACAAGGAGATGAGAAATGAGGTGCGTTTTAGAAACCTTTCCCCATCACACGGTGTACCATCTTCTGGGTTTCTCATGCATGTTTTCGATGTAGGAAGATGCCCTTGAACCTGGAGATTTGGGACCCATGCGATGGGTACCACGCAGTATTACTTTAAAGGGTCTGCGTTTGCTCACCCAACCTCACCAAACCTCTCAGCCCCAAGAGTGTCCACCCTTATGTCTCATCCAGCTGTGGGTCTAGATATGGTCAATCCAGGTTGCATCACAGCCCCTGAACTCATTGTGTAAGAATTTCTGTCTCTTTCACTGTCGTTGTTTCATGGGTTTTTCAAAGTAATTTATTTTCATAATGGGGTTTAGCTGCTTTTCACGGCTGTGTTTATGCCGCTTTACACCCACTTGACACACTAACAGAGAGATATCCATACATAGGTTTTAAGATTATTACTAGTCAGATATATTCTTGTGCGGTGAATAGGGCGTGTTGAGTCCAGTTCTCTGAGCAAGGAGTAGGTCTTGTCTACTACATATTGGGTTTATGGAACGGTATCTGAGCTAATTTGATACCCTTGTTTTATGTATCACCCCACCTCACCTTTCCCGTTAAGCAGCCATAGTCTGTTTTCTGCATGTGTGACTCTGTTCTGTTTTGTAATTCAGTTCAAGTGTAACGGTTTTTACATTCCCTCTAAAAGTGATACCTTATGAGAAGTGTCCTTTTCTGTGTGACTTATTTCAGTTAGAATCGTCGTACCTAAATCCACTCATCATGCTGCTACTAACCTTATGACATTGATTTCATGGCTGAGTGATATTCCATTGTACATAAGGACCACAACTTCTTTATCCATTTTTCTCTTTCCTTGGATATTTAAGGTGGAATGAAGTGGAGGTCCTTGTCAACAGAGCAGCCCTCAACTTTGGGGTGCTTGTGTCTTGCTGATTTTTCATTTTCCCAATTTATACCCCCATGAGTGGAAGTGCCCTATGCTCTCTAAGCTGTGTTTTTCAGATGTTTCAGGACACACCGTACACTTCTCCAGAGTGGCTGTTGGCAATTTACATCCCGCCCATCAGTGTAGCAAGGCTCTCATTTCTCCATGGCCTGTCCTGCATTTCTGGTTTTGACACTTTTTTCAGCATGGCCCTTTTGACCGATGGGAAGCGAGACTTCTTTGTAGCGCTGATTTGCCTTTCCAGGTTGCTTGGTTGGCCAAAAAGGGCGTATGCGTTTTTTCCTGAATATATTCAGGAAAAAACGCATACGCCCTTTTTGGCCAAGGGCATCATTGTCAACGTTTTGCCGCTTTTCATGTGCTTTAAAGGCGATTCGAATCTACCTCCTGAAATCTGTTTCGTGCAATTCTGCCTTGATTTCAAATCCTCTTCTTTGCCTTCCCTCAATATAATTGTGGATGAGAGTTATCATTTATAACTCTGCAGGTTTGTGAATTGCAGTGCCCTGAACCTCCATTTTACAACTCGCCTTTTTGGGAGATGGCCGCAAAAGCGCAGGATGGCTTCAGGCCCTGTTCTGGTTCCGGGGGGCAGGCTGAGCCTGTGGTTAATTCTTCTTCCTGATGGGAAAATAGAGTGACCTGTGCCTGTCCCAACACCAAGAGCTAGTCTCTCGTTGGTTCCCCGTCTTCCCGTTCATCCTCAGGACAAATGGCAACCTGTACGGAACAGGAGGTTAAAGGTGCTGATGCTCCAAGTAGGGAGATTGCTAGTAAAGCGGCTGGAATGGCGAACCCGGGCACAAGGAGATGAGAAATGAGGTGCGTTTTAGAAACCTTTCCCCATCACACGGTGTACCATCTTCTGGGTTTCTCATGCATGTTTTCGATGTAGGAAGATGCCCTTGAAGCTGGAGATTTGGGACCCATGCGATGGGTACCACGCAGTATTATTTTAAAGGGTCTGCGTTTGCTCACCCAACCTCACCAAACCTCTCAGCCCCAAGAGTGGCCACCCTTATGTCTCATCCAGCTGTGGGTCTAGATATGGTCAATCCAGGTTGCATCACAGCCCCTGAACTCATTGTGTACGAATTTCTATCTCTTTCACTGTCGTTGTTTCATGGGTTTTTCAAAGTAATTTATTTTCATAATGGGGTTTAGCTGCTTTTCACGGCTGTGTTTATGCCGCTTTACACCCACTTGACACACTAACAGAGAGATATCAATACATAGGTTTTAAGTTTATTACTAGTCAGATACATTCTTGTGCGGTGAATAGGGCGTGTTGAGTCCAGTTCTCTGAGCAAGGAGTAGGTCTTGTCTACTACATATTGGGTTTATGGAACGGTATCTGAGCTAATTTGATACCCTTGTTTTATGTATCACCCCACCTCACCTTTCCCGTTAAGCAGCCATAGTCTGTTTTCTGCATGTGTGACTCTGTTCTGTTTTGTAATTCAGTTCAAGTGTAACGGTTTTTACATTCCCTCTAAAAGTGATACCTTATGAGAAGTGTCCTTTTCTGTGTGACTTATTTCACTTAGAATCGTCGTACTTAAATCCACTCATCATGCTGCTACTAACCTTATGACATTGATTTCATGGCTGAGTGATATTCCATTGTACATAAGGACCACAAATTCTTTATCCATTTTTCTCTTTCCTTGGATATTTAAGGTGGAATGAAGTGGAGGTCCTTGTCAACAGAACAGCCCTAAACTTTGGGGTGCTTGTGTCTTGCTGATTTTTCATTTTCCCAATTTATACCCCCATGAGTGGAAGTGCCCTATGCTCTCTAAGCTGTGTTTTTCAGATGTTTCAGGACACACCGTACACTTCTCCAGAGTGGCTGTTGGCAATTTACATCCCGCCCATCAGTGTAGCAAGGCTCCCATTTCTGCATGGCCTGTACTGCATTTCTGGTTTTGACACTTTTTTCATCATGGCCCTTTTGACCGATGGGAAGCGAGACTTCTCTGTAGCGCTGATTTGCCTTTCCAGGTTGCTTGGTTGGCCAAAAAGGGCGTATGCGTTTTTTCCTGAATATATTCAGGAAAAAACGCATACGCCCTTTTTGGCCAAGGGCATCATTGTCAACGTTTTGCCGCTTTTCATGTGCTTTAAAGGCGATTCGTATCTACCTCCTGAAATCTGTTTCCTGCAATTCTGCCTTGATTTCAAATCCTCTTCTTTGCCTTCCCTCAATATATTTGTGGACGAGAGTTATCATTTATAACTCTGCAGGTTTGTGAATTGCAGTGCCCTGAACCTCCATTTTACAACTCGCTTTTTTGGGAGCTGGCCGCAAAAGCGCAGGATGGCTTCAGGCCCTGTTCTGGTTCCGGGAGGCAGGCTGAGCCTGTGGTTAATTCTTCTTCCTGATGGGAAAATAGAGTGACCTGTGCCTGTCCCAACACCAAGAGCTGGTCTCTCGTTGGTTCCCCATCTTCCCGTTCATCCTCAGGACAAATTGCAACCTGTACGGAACAGGAGGTTAAAGGTGCTGATGCTCCAAGTAGGGAGATTGCTAGTAAAGCGGCTGGAATGGCGAACCCGGGCACAAGGAGATGAGAAATGAGGTGCGTTTTAGAAACCTTTCCCCATCACATGGTGTACCATCTTCTGGGTTTCTCATGCATGTTTTCGATGTAGGAAGATGCCCTTGAAGCTGGAGATTTGGGACCCATTCGATGGGTACCACGAAGTATTACTTTAAAGGGTCTGCGTTTGCTCACCCAACCTCACCAAACCTCTCAGCCCCAAGAGTGTCCACCCTTATGTCTCATCCAGCTGTGGGTCTAGATATGGTCAATCCAGGTTGCATCACAGCCCCTGAACGCATTGTGTAAGAATTTCTCTCTCTTTCACTGTCGTTGTTTCATGGGTTTTTCAAAGTAATTTATTTTCATAATGGGGTTTAGCTGCTTTTCACTGCTGTGTTTATGCCGCTTTACACCCACTTGACACACTAACAGAGAGATATCAATACATAGGTTTTAAGATTATTACTAGTCAGATATATTCTTGTGCGGTGAATAGGGCGTGTTGAGTCCAGTTCTCTGAGCAAGGAGTAGGTCTTGTCTACTACATATTGGGTTTATGGAACGGTATCTGAGCTAATTTGATACCCTTGTTTTATGTATCACCCCACCTCACCTTTCCCGTTAAGCAGCCATAGTGTGTTTTCTGCATGTGTGACTCTGTTCTGTTTTGTAATTCAGTTCAAGTGTAACGGTTTTTACAGTCCCTCTATAAGTGATACCTTATGAGAAGTGTCCTTTTCTGTGTGACTTATTTCACTTAGAATCGTCGTACCTAAATCCACTCATCATGCTGCTATTAGCCTTATGACATTGATTTCATGGCTGAGTGATATTCCATTGTACATAAGGACCACAACTTCTTTATCCATTTTTCTCCCTCCTGGGATATTGAAGGTGGAATGAAGTGGAGGTCCTTGTCAACAGAGCAGCCCTAAACTTTGGGGTGCTTGTGTCTTGCTGATTTTTCATTTTCCCAATTTATACCCCCATGAGTGGAAGTGCCCTATGCTCTCTAAGCTGTGTTTTTTAGATGTTTCAGGACACACCGTACACTTCTCCAGAGTGGCTGTTGGCAATTTACATCCCGCCCATCAGTGTAGCAAGGCTCCCATTTCTCCATGGCCTGTCCTGCATTTCTGGTTTTGAGACTTTTTTCAGCATGGCCCTTTTGACCGATGGGTAGCGAGTCTTCTTTGTAGCCCTGATTTGCCGTTCCAGGTTGCTTGGTTGGCCAAAAAGGGCGTATGCGTTTTTTCCTGAATATATTCAGGAAAAAACGCATACGCCCTTTTTGGCCAAGGGCATCATTGTCAACGTTTTGCCGCTTTTCATGTGCTTTAAAGGCGATTCGAATCTACCTCCTGAAATCTGTTTCCTGCATTTCTGCCTTGCTTTCAAATCCTCTTCTTTGCCTTCCCTCAATATATTTGTGGACGAGAGTTATCATTTATAACTCTGCAGGTTTGTGAATTGCAGTGCCCTGAAGCTCCATTGTACAACTCGCTTTTTTGGGAGCTGGCCGCAAAAGCGCAGGATGGCTTCAGGCCCTGTTCTGGTTCCGGGGGGGAGGATGAGCCTGTGGTTAATTCTTCTTCCTGATGGGAAAATAGAGTGACCTGTGCCTGTCCCAACACCAAGAGCTAGTCTCTCACTGGTTCCCCGTCTACCCGTTCATCCTCAGGACAAATTGCAACCTGTACGGAACAGGAGGTTAAAGGTGCTGATGCTCCAAGTAGGGAGATTGTTAGTAAAGCGGCTGGAATGGCGAACCCGGGCACAAGGAGAAGAGAAATGAGGTGCGTTTTAGAAACCTTTCCCCATCACATGGTGTACCATCTTTTTGTTTTCTCATGCATGTTTTCGATGTAGGAAGATGCCCTTGAACCTGGAGATTTGGGACCCATGCGATGGGTACCACGCAGTATTACTTTAAAGGGTCTGCGTTTGCTCACCCAACCTCACCAAACCTCTCAGCCCCAAGAGTGTCCACCCTTATGTCTCATCCAGCTGTGGGTCTAGATATGGTCAATCCAGGTCGCATCACAGCCCCTGAACGCATTGTGTAAGAATTTCTCTCTCTTTCACTGTCTTTGTTTCATGGGTGTTTCAAAGTAATTTATTTTGATAATGGGGTTTAGCTGCTTTTCACTGCTGTGTTTATGCCGCTTTACACCCACTTGACACACTAACAGAGAGATATCAATACATAGGTTTTAAGATTATTACTAGTCAGATATATTCTTGTGCGGTGAATAGGGCGTGTTGAGTCCAGTTCTCTGAGCAAGGAGTAGGTCTTGTCTATTACATATTGGGTTTATGGAACGGTATCTGAGCTAATTTGAAACCCTTGTTTTATGTATCACCCCACCTCACCTTTCCCGTTAAGCAGCCATAGTGTGTTTTCTGCATGTGTGACTCTGTTCTGTTTTGTAATTCAGTTCAAGTGTAACGGTTTTTACAGTCCCTCTATAAGTGATACCTTATGAGAAGTGTCCTTTTCTGTGTGACTTATTTCACTTAGAATCGTCGTACCTAAATCCACTCATCATGCTGCTATTAGCCTTATGACATTGATTTCATGGCTGAGTGATATTCCATTGTACATAAGGACCACAACTTCTTTATCCATTTTTCTCCCTCCTGGGATATTGAAGGTGGAATGAAGTGGAGGTCCTTGTCAACAGAGCAGCCCTAAACTTTGGGGTGCTTGTGTCTTGCTGATTTTTCATTTTCCCAATTTATACCCCCATGAGTGGAAGTGCCCTATGCTCTCTAAGCTGTGTTTTTTAGATGTTTCAGGACACACCGTACACTTCTCCAGAGTGGCTGTTGGCAATTTACATTCCGCCCATCAGTGTAGCAAGGCTCCCATTTCTCCATGGCCTGTCCTGCATTTCTGGTTTTGAGACTTTTTTCAGCATGGCCCTTTTGACCGATGGGTAGCGAGTCTTCTTTGTAGCCCTGATTTGCCTTTCCAGGTTGCTTGGTTGGCCAAAAAGGGCGTATGCGTTTTTTCCTGAATATATTCAGGAAAAAACGCATACGCCCTTTTTGGCCAAGGGCATCATTGTCAACGTTTTGCCGCTTTTCATGTGCTTTAAAGGCGATTCGAATCTACCTCCTGAAATCTGTTTCCTGCATTTCTGCCTTGCTTTCAAATCCTCTTCTTTGCCTTCCCTCAATATATTTGTGGACGAGAGTTATCATTTATAACTCTGCAGGTTTGTGAATTGCAGTGCCCTGAAGCTCCATTGTACAACTCGCTTTTTTGGGAGCTGGCCGCAAAAGCGCAGGATGGCTTCAGGCCCTGTTCTGGTTCCGGGGGGGAGGATGAGCCTGTGGTTAATTCTTCTTCCTGATGGGAAAATAGAGTGACCTGTGCCTGTCCCAACACCAAGAGCTAGTCTCTCACTGGTTCCCCGTCTACCCGTTCATCCTCAGGACAAATTGCAACCTGTACGGAACAGGAGGTTAAAGGTGCTGATGCTCCAAGTAGGGAGATTGCTAGTAAAGCGGCTGGAATGGCGAACCCGGGCACAAGGAGATGAGAAATGAGGTGCGTTTTAGAAACCTTTCCCCATCACACGGTGTACCATCTTCTGGGTTTCTCATGCATGTTTTCGATGTAGGAAGATGCCCTTGAACCTGGAGATTTGGGACCCATGCGATGGGTACCACGCAGTATTACTTTAAAGGGTCTGCGTTTGCTCACCCAACCTCACCAAACCTCTCAGCCCCAAGAGTGTCCACCCTTATGTCTCATCCAGCTGTGGGTCTAGATATGGTCAATCCAGGTTGCATCACAGCCCCTGAACTCATTGTGTAAGAATTTCTGTCTCTTTCACTGTCGTTGTTTCATGGGTTTTTCAAAGTAACTTATTTTCATAATGGGGTTTAGCTGCTTTTCACGGCTGTGTTTATGCCGCTTTACACCCACTTGACACACTAACAGAGAGATATCCATACATAGGTTTTAAGATTATTACTAGTCAGATACATTCTTGTGCGGTGAATAGGGCGTGTTGAGTCCAGTTCTCTGAGCAAGGAGTAGGTCTTGTCTACTACATATTGGGTTTATGGAACGGTATCTGAGCTAATTTGATACCCTTGTTTTATGTATCACCCCACCTCACCTTTCCCGTTAAGCAGCCATAGTCTGTTTTCTGCATGTGTGACTCTGTTCTGTTTTGTAATTCAGTTCAAGTGTAACGGTTTTTACATTCCCTCTAAAAGTGATACCTTATGAGAAGTGTCCTTTTCTGTGTGACTTATTTCACTTAGAATCGTCGTACTTAAATCCACTCATCATGCTGCTACTAACCTTACGACATTGATTTCATGGCTGAGTGATATTCCATTGTACATAAGGACCACAAATTCTTTATCCATTTTTCTCTTTCCTGGGATATTTAAGGTGGAATGAAGTGGAGGTCCTTGTCAACAGAGCAGCCCTAAACTTTGGGGTGCTTGTGTCTTGCTGATTTTTCATTTTCCCAATTTATACCCCCATGAGTGGAAGTGCCCTATGCTCTCTAAGCTGTGTTTTTCAGATGTTTCAGGACACACCGTACACTTCTCCAGAGTGGCTGTTGGCAATTTACATCCCGCCCATCAGTGTAGCAAGGCTCCCATTTCTCCATGGCCTGTACTGCATTTCTGGTTTTGACACTTTTTTCATCATGGCCCTTTTGACCGATGGGAAGCGAGACTTCTCTGTAGCGCTGATTTGCCTTTCCAGGTTGCTTGGTTGGCCAAAAAGGGCGTATGCGTTTTTTCCTGAATATATTCAGGAAAAAACGCATACGCCCTTTTTGGCCAAGGGCATCATTGTCAACGTTTTGCCGCTTTTCATGTGCTTTAAAGGCGATTCGTATCTACCTCCTGAAATCTGTTTCCTGCAATTCTGCCTTGATTTCAAATCCTCTTCTTTGCCTTCCCTCAATATATTTGTGGACGAGAGTTATCATTTATAACTCTGCAGGTTTGTGAATTGCAGTGCCCTGAACCTCCATTTTACAACTCGCTTTTTTGGGAGCTGGCCGCAAAAGCGCAGGATGGCTTCAGGCCCTGTTCTGGTTCCGGGAGGCAGGCTGAGCCTGTGGTTAATTCTTCTTCCTGATGGGAAAATAGAGTGACCTGTGCCTGTCCCAACACCAAGAGCTGGTCTCTCGTTGGTTCCCCATCTTCCCGTTCATCCTCAGGACAAATTGCAACCTGTACGGAACAGGAGGTTAAAGGTGCTGATGCTCCAAGTAGGGAGATTGCTAGTAAAGCGGCTGGAATGGCGAACCCGGGCACAAGGAGATGAGAAATGAGGTGCGTTTTAGAAACCTTTCCCCATCACATGGTGTACCATCTTCTGGGTTTCTCATGCATGTTTTCGATGTAGGAAGATGCCCTTGAAGCTGGAGATTTGGGACCCATTCGATGGGTACCACGAAGTATTACTTTAAAGGGTCTGCGTTTGCTCACCAAACCTCACCAAACCTCTCAGCCCCAAGAGTGTCCACCCTTATGTCTCATCCAGCTGTGGGTCTAGATATGGTCAATCCAGGTTGCATCACAGCCCCTGAACGCATTGTGTAAGAATTTCTCTCTCTTTCACTGTCGTTGTTTCATGGGTTTTTCAAAGTAATTTATTTTCATAATGGGGTTTAGCTGCTTTTCACTGCTGTGTTTATGCCGCTTTACACCCACTTGACACACTAACAGAGAGATATCAATACATAGGTTTTAAGATTATTACTAGTCAGATATATTCTTGTGCGGTGAATAGGGCGTGTTGAGTCCAGTTCTCTGAGCAAGGAGTAGGTCTTGTCTACTACATATTGGGTTTATGGAACGGTATCTGAGCTAATTTGATACCCTTGTTTTATGTATCACCCCACCTCACCTTTCCCGTTAAGCAGCCATAGTCTGTTTTCTGCATGTGTGACTCTGTTCTGTTTTGTAATTCAGTTCAAGTGTAACGGTTTTTACATTCCCTCTAAAAGTGATACCTTATGAGAAGTGTCCTTTTCTGTGTGACTTATTTCACTTAGAATCGTCGTACCTAAATCCACTCATCATGCTGCTACTAACCTTATGACATTGATTTCATGGCTGAGTGATATTCCATTGTACATAAGGACCACAACTTCTTTATCCATTTTTCTCTTTCCTGGGATATTTAAGGTGGAATGAAGTGGAGGTCCTTGTCAACAGAGCAGCCCTAAACTTTGGGGTGCTTGTGTCTTGCTGATTTTTCATTTTCCCAATTTATACCCCCATGAGTGGAAGTGCCCTATGCTCTCTTAGCTGTGTTTTTTAGATGTTTCAGGACTCACCGTACACTTCTCCAGAGTGGCTGTTGGCAATTTACATCCCGCCCATCAGTGTAGCAAGGCTCCCATTTCTCCATGGCCTGTCCTGCATTTCTGGTTTTGACACTTTTTTCAGCATGGCCCTTTTGACCAATGGGAAGCGAGACTTCTCTGTAGCGCTGATTTGCCTTTCCAGGTTGCTTGGTTGGCCAAAAAGGGCGTATGCGTTTTTTCCTGAATATATTCAGGAAAAAACGCATACGCCCTTTTTGGCCAAGGGCATCATTGTCAACGTTTTGCCGCTTTTCATGTGCTTTAAAGGCGATTCGTATCTACCTCCTGAAATCTGTTTCGTGCAATTCTGCCTTGATTTCAAATCCTCTTCTTTGCCTTCCCTCAATATATTTGTGGACGAGAGTTATCATTTATAACTCTGCAGGTTTGTGAATTGCAGTGCCCTGAACCTCCATTTTACAACTCGCTTTTTTGGGAGCTGGCCGCAAAAGCGCAGGATGGCTTCAGGCCCTGTTCTGGTTCCGGGGGGCAGGCTGAGCCTGTGGTTAATTCTTCTTCCTGATGGGAAAATAGAGTGACCTGTGCCTGTCCCGACACCAAGAGCTAGTCTCTCGTTGGTTCCCCGTCTTCCCGTTCATCCTCAGGACAAATTGCAACCTGTACGGAACAGGAGGTTAAAGGTGCTGATGCTCCAAGTAGGGAGATTGCTAGTAAAGCGGCTGGAATGGCGAACCCGGGCACAAGGAGATGAGAAATGAGGTGCGTTTTAGAAACCTTTCCCCATCACACGGTGTACCATCTTCTGGGTTTCTCATGCATGTTTTCGATGTAGGAAGATGCCCTTGAACCTGGAGATTTGGGACCCATGCGATGGGTACCACGCAGTATTACTTTAAAGGGTCTGCGTTTGCTCACCCAACCTCACCAAACCTCTCAGCCCCAAGAGTGTCCACCCTTATGTCTCATCCAGCTGTGGGTCTAGATATGGTCAATCCAGGTTGCATCACAGCCCCTGAACTCATTGTGTAAGAATTTCTATCTCTTTCACTGTCTTTGTTTCATGGGTGTTTCAAAGTAATTTATTTTCATAATGGGGTTTAGCTGCTTTTCACTGCTGTGTTTATGCCGCTTTACACCCACTTGACACACTAACAGAGAGATATCAATACATAGGTTTTAAGATTATTACTAGTCAGATATATTCTTGTGCGGTGAATAGGGCGTGTTGAGTCCAGTTCTCTGAGCAAGGAGTAGGTCTTGTCTACTACATATTGGGTTTATGGAACGGTATCTGAGCTAATTTGATACCCTTGTTTTATGTATCACCCCACCTCACCTTTCCCGTTAAGCAGCCATAGTGTGTTTTCTGCATGTGTGACTCTGTTCTGTTTTGTAATTCAGTTCACGTGTAACGGTTTTTACATTCCCTCTAAAAGTGATACCTTATGAGAAGTGTCCTTTTCTGTGTGACTTATTTCAGTTAGAATCGTCGTACCTAAATCCACTCATCATGCTGCTACTAACCTTATGACATTGATTTCATGGCTGAGTGATATTCCATTGTACATAAGGACCACAACTTCTTTATCCATTTTTCTCTTTCCTTGGATATTTAAGGTGGAATGAAGTGGAGGTCCTTGTCAACAGAGCAGCCCTCAACTTTGGGGTGCTTGTGTCTTGCTGATTTTTCATTTTCCCAATTTATACCCCCATGAGTGGAAGTGCCCTATGCTCTCTAAGCTGTGTTTTTCAGATGTTTCAGGACACACCGTACACTTCTCCAGAGTGGCTGTTGGCAATTTACATCCCGCCCATCAGTGTAGCAAGGCTCTCATTTCTCCATGGCCTGTCCTGCATTTCTGGTTTTGACACTTTTTTCAGCATGGCCCTTTTGACCGATGGGAAGCGAGACTTCTTTGTAGCGCTGATTTGCCTTTCCAGGTTGCTTGGTTGGCCAAAAAGGGCGTATGCGTTTTTTCCTGAATATATTCAGGAAAAAACGCATACGCCCTTTTTGGCCAAGGGCATCATTGTCAACATTTTGCCGCTTTTCATGTGCTTTAAAGGCGATTCGAATCTACCTCCTGAAATCTGTTTCGTGCAATTCTGCCTTGATTTCAAATCCTCTTCTTTGCCTTCCCTCAATATAATTGTGGATGAGAGTTATCATTTATAACTCTGCAGGTTTGTGAATTGCAGTGCCCTGAACCTCCATTTTACAACTCGCCTTTTTGGGAGATGGCCGCAAAAGCGCAGGATGGCTTCAGGCCCTGTTCTGGTTCCGGGGGGCAGGCTGAGCCTGTGGTTAATTCTTCTTCCTGATGGGAAAATAGAGTGACCTGTGCCTGTCCCAACACCAAGAGCTAGTCTCTCGTTGGTTCCCCGTCTTCCCGTTCATCCTCAGGACAAATGGCAACCTGTACGGAACAGGAGGTTAAAGGTGCTGATGCTCCAAGTAGGGAGATTGCTAGTAAAGCGGCTGGAATGGCGAACCCGGGCACAAGGAGATGAGAAATGAGGTGCGTTTTAGAAACCTTTCCCCATCACACGGTGTACCATCTTCTGGGTTTCTCATGCATGTTTTCGATGTAGGAAGATGCCCTTGAAGCTGGAGATTTGGGACCCATGCGATGGGTACCACGCAGTATTATTTTAAAGGGTCTGCGTTTGCTCACCCAACCTCACCAAACCTCTCAGCCCCAAGAGTGGCCACCCTTATGTCTCATCCAGCTGTGGGTGTAGATATGGTCAATCCAGGTTGCATCACAGCCCCTGAACTCATTGTGTACGAATTTCTATCTCTTTCACTGTCGTTGTTTCATGGGTTTTTCAAAGTAATTTATTTTCATAATGGGGTTTAGCTGCTTTTCACGGCTGTGTTTATGCCGCTTTACACCCACTTGACACACTAACAGAGAGATATCAATACATAGGTTTTAAGTTTATTACTAGTCAGATACATTCTTGTGCGGTGAATAGGGCGTGTTGAGTCCAGTTCTCTGAGCAAGGAGTAGGTCTTGTCTACTACATATTGGGTTTATGGAACGGTATCTGAGCTAATTTGATACCCTTGTTTTATGTATCACCCCACCTCACCTTTCCCGTTAAGCAGCCATAGTCTGTTTTCTGCATGTGTGACTCTGTTCTGTTTTGTAATTCAGTTCAAGTGTAACTGTTTTTACATTCCCTCTAAAAGTGATACCTTATGAGAAGTGTCCTTTTCTGTGTGACTTATTTCACTTAGAATCGTCGTACTTAAATCCACTCATCATGCTGCTACTAACCTTATGACATTGATTTCATGGCTGAGTGATATTCCATTGTACATAAGGACCACAACTTCTTTATCCATTTTTCTCCCTCCTGGGATATTGAAGGTGGAATGAAGTGGAGGTCCTTGTCAACAGAGCAGCCCTAAACTTTGGGGTGCTTGTGTCTTGCTGATTTTTCATTTTCCCAATTTATACCCCCATGAGTGGAAGTGCCCTATGCTCTCTAAGCTGTGTTTTTTAGATGTTTCAGGACACACCGTACACTTCTCCAGAGTGGCTGTTGGCAATTTACATCCCGCCCATCAGTGTAGCAAGGCTCCCATTTCTCCATGGCCTGTCCTGCATTTCTGGTTTTGAGACTTTTTTCAGCATGGCCCTTTTGACCGATGGGTAGCGAGTCTTCTTTGTAGCCCTGATTTGCCGTTCCAGGTTGCTTGGTTGGCCAAAAAGGGCGTATGCGTTTTTTCCTGAATATATTCAGGAAAAAACGCATACGCCCTTTTTGGCCAAGGGCATCATTGTCAACGTTTTGCCGCTTTTCATGTGCTTTAAAGGCGATTCGAATCTACCTCCTGAAATCTGTTTCCTGCATTTCTGCCTTGCTTTCAAATCCTCTTCTTTGCCTTCCCTCAATATATTTGTGGACGAGAGTTATCATTTATAACTCTGCAGGTTTGTGAATTGCAGTGCCCTGAAGCTCCATTGTACAACTCGCTTTTTTGGGAGCTGGCCGCAAAAGCGCAGGATGGCTTCAGGCCCTGTTCTGGTTCCGGGGGGGAGGATGAGCCTGTGGTTAATTCTTCTTCCTGATGGGAAAATAGAGTGACCTGTGCCTGTCCCAACACCAAGAGCTAGTCTCTCACTGGTTCCCCGTCTACCCGTTCATCCTCAGGACAAATTGCAACCTGTACGGAACAGGAGGTTAAAGGTGCTGATGCTCCAAGTAGGGAGATTGTTAGTAAAGCGGCTGGAATGGCGAACCCGGGCACAAGGAGAAGAGAAATGAGGTGCGTTTTAGAAACCTTTCCCCATCACATGGTGTACCATCTTTTTGTTTTCTCATGCATGTTTTCGATGTAGGAAGATGCCCTTGAACCTGGAGATTTGGGACCCATGCGATGGGTACCACGCAGTATTACTTTAAAGGGTCTGCGTTTGCTCACCCAACCTCACCAAACCTCTCAGACCCAAGAGTGTCCACCCTTATGTCTCATCCAGCTGTGGGTCTAGATATGGTCAATCCAGGTCGCATCACAGCCCCTGAACGCATTGTGTAAGAATTTCTCTCTCTTTCACTGTCTTTGTTTCATGGGTTTTTCAAAGTAATTTATTTTGATAATGGGGTTTAGCTGCTTTTCACTGCTGTGTTTATGCCGCTTTACACCCACTTGACACACTAACAGAGAGATATCAATACATAGGTTTTAAGATTATTACTAGTCAGATATATTCTTGTGCGGTGAATAGGGCGTGTTGAGTCCAGTTCTCTGAGCAAGGAGTAGGTCTTGTCTATTACATATTGGGTTTATGGAACGGTATCTGAGCTAATTTGAAACCCTTGTTTTATGTATCACCCCACCTCACCTTTCCCGTTAAGCAGCCATAGTGTGTTTTCTGCATGTGTGACTCTGTTCTGTTTTGTAATTCAGTTCAAGTGTAACGGTTTTTACAGTCCCTCTATAAGTGATACCTTATGAGAAGTGTCCTTTTCTGTGTGACTTATTTCACTTAGAATCGTCGTACCTAAATCCACTCATCATGCTGCTATTAGCCTTATGACATTGATTTCATGGCTGAGTGATATTCCATTGTACATAAGGACCACAACTTCTTTATCCATTTTTCTCCCTCCTGGGATATTGAAGGTGGAATGAAGTGGAGGTCCTTGTCAACAGAGCAGCCCTAAACTTTGGGGTGCTTGTGTCTTGCTGATTTTTCATTTTCCCAATTTATACCCCCATGAGTGGAAGTGCCCTATGCTCTCTAAGCTGTGTTTTTTAGATGTTTCAGGACACACCGTACACTTCTCCAGAGTGGCTGTTGGCAATTTACATCCCGCCCATCAGTGTAGCAAGGCTCCCATTTCTCCATGGCCTGTCCTGCATTTCTGGTTTTGAGACTTTTTTCAGCATGGCCCTTTTGACCGATGGGTAGCGAGTCTTCTTTGTAGCCCTAATTTGCCTTTCCAGGTTGCTCGGTTGGCCAAAAAGGGCGTATGCGTTTTTTCCTGAATATATTCAGGAAAAAACGCATACGCCCTTTTTGGCCAAGGGCATCATTGTCAACGTTTTGCCGCTTTTCATGTGCTTTAAAGGCGATTCGAATCTACCTCCTGAAATCTGTTTCCTGCATTTCTGCCTTGCTTTCAAATCCTCTTCTTTGCCTTCCCTCAATATATTTGTGGACGAGAGTTATCATTTATAACTCTGCAGGTTTGTGAATTGCAGTGCCCTGAAGCTCCATTGTACAACTCGCTTTTTTGGGAGCTGGCCGCAAAAGCGCAGGATGGCTTCAGGCCCTGTTCTGGTTCCGGGGGGGAGGATGAGCCTGTGGTTAATTCTTCTTCCTGATGGGAAAATAGAGTGACCTGTGCCTGTCCCAACACCAAGAGCTAGTCTCTCACTGGTTCCCCGTCTACCCGTTCATCCTCAGGACAAATTGCAACCTGTACGGAACAGGAGGTTAAAGGTGCTGATGCTCCAAGTAGGGAGATTGTTAGTAAAGCGGCTGGAATGGCGAACCCGGGCACAAGGAGAAGAGAAATGAGGTGCGTTTTAGAAACCTTTCCCCATCACATGGTGTACCATCTTTTTGTTTTCTCATGCATGTTTTCGATGTAGGAAGATGCCCTTGAACCTGGAGATTTGGGACCCATGCGATGGGTACCACGCAGTATTACTTTAAAGGGTCTGCGTTTGCTCACCCAACCTCACCAAACCTCTCAGCCCCAAGAGTGTCCACCCTTATGTCTCATCCAGCTGTGGGTCTAGATATGGTCAATCCAGGTCGCATCACAGCCCCTGAACGCATTGTGTAAGAATTTCTCTCTCTTTCACTGTCTTTGTTTCATGGGTGTTTCAAAGTAATTTATTTTGATAATGGGGTTTAGCTGCTTTTCACTGCTGTGTTTATGCCGCTTTACACCCACTTGACACACTAACAGAGAGATATCAATACATAGGTTTTAAGATTATTACTAGTCAGATATATTCTTGTGCGGTGAATAGGGCGTGTTGAGTCCAGTTCTCTGAGCAAGGAGTAGGTCTTGTCTATTACATATTGGGTTTATGGAACGGTATCTGAGCTAATTTGAAACCCTTGTTTTATGTATCACCCCACCTTACCTTTCCCGTTAAGCAGCCATAGTGTGTTTTCTGCATGTGTGACTCTGTTCTGTTTTGTAATTCAGTTCAAGTGTAACGGTTTTTACATTCCCTCTATAAGTGATACCTTATGAGAAGTGTCCTTTTCTGTGTGACTTATTTCACTTAGAATCGTCGTACCTAAATCCACTCATCATGCTGCTATTAGCCTTATGACATTGATTTCATGGCTGAGTGATATTCCATTGTACATAAGGACCACAACTTCTTAATCCATTTTTCTCCCTCCTGGGATATTGAAGGTGGAATGAAGTGGAGGTCCTGGTCAACAGAGCAGCCCTAAACTTTGGGGTGCTTGTGTCTTGCTGATTTTTCATTTTCCCAATTTATACCCCCATGAGTGGAAGTGCCCTATGCTCTCTAAGCTGTGTTTTTTCGATGTTTCAGGACACACCGTACACTTCTCCAGAGTGGCTGTTGGCAATTTACATCCCACCCATCAGTGTAGCAAGGCTCCCATTTCTCCATGGCCTGTCCTGCATTTCTGGTTTTGAGACTTTTTTCAGCATGGCCCTTTTGACCGATGGGTAGCGAGTCTTCTTTGTAGCCCTGATTTGCCTTTCCAGGTTGCTTGGTTGGCCAAAAAGGGCGTATGCGTTTTTTCCTGAATATATTCAGGAAAAAACGCATACGCCCTTTTTGGCCAAGGGCATCATTGTCAACGTTTTGCCGCTTTTCATGTGCTTTAAATGCGATTCGAATCTACCTCCTGAAATCTGTTTCCTGCATTTCTGCCTTGATTTCAAATCCTCTTCTTTGCCTTCCCTAAATATATTTGTGGACGAGAGTTATCATTTATAACTCTGCAGGTTTGTTAATTGCAGTGCCCTGAAGCTCCATTGTACAACTCGCTTTTTTGGGAGCTGGCCGCAAAAGCGCAGGATGGCTTCAGGCCCTGTTCTGGTTCCGGGGGGGGAGGATGAGCCTGTGGTTAATTCTTCTTCCTGATGGGAAAATAGAGTGACCTGTGCCTGTCCCAACACCAAGAGCTAGTCTCTCACTGGTTCCCCGTCTACCCGTTCATCCTCAGGACAAATTGCAACCTGTACGGAACAGGAGGTTAAAGTTGCTGATGCTCCAAGTAGGGAGATTGTTAGTAAAGCGGATGGAATGGCGAACTCGGGCACAAGGAGAAGAGAAATGAGGTGCGTTTTAGAAACCTTTCCCCATCACATGGTGTACCATCTTTTTGTTTTCTCATGCATGTTTTCGATGTAGGAAGATGCCCTTGAACCTGGAGATTTGGGACCCATGCGATGGGTACCACGCAGTATTACTTTAAAGGGTCTGCGTTTGCTCACCCAACCTCACCAAACCTCTCAGCCCCAAGAGTGTCCACCCTTATGTCTCATCCAGCTGTGGGTCTAGATATGGTCAATCCAGGTCGCATCACAGCCCCTGAACGCATTGTGTAAGAATTTCTCTCTCTTTCACTGTCTTTGTTTCATGGGTGTTTCAAAGTAATTTATTTTGATAATGGGGTTTAGCTGCTTTTCACTGCTGTGTTTATGCCGCTTTACACCCACTTGACACACTAACAGAGAGATATCAATACATAGGTTTTAAGATTATTACTAGTCAGATATATTCTTGTGCGGTGAATAGGGCGTGTTGAGTCCAGTTCTCTGAGCAAGGAGTAGGTCTTGTCTATTACATATTGGGTTTATGGAACGGTATCTGAGCTAATTTGAAACCCTTGTTTTATGTATCACCCCACCTTACCTTTCCCGTTAAGCAGCCATAGTGTGTTTTCTGCATGTGTGACTCTGTTCTGTTTTGTAATTCAGTTCAAGTGTAACGGTTTTTACATTCCCTCTATAAGTGATACCTTATGAGAAGTGTCCTTTTCTGTGTGACTTATTTCACTTAGAATCGTCGTACCTAAATCCACTCATCATGCTGCTATTAGCCTTATGACATTGATTTCATGGCTGAGTGATATTCCATTGTACATAAGGACCACAACTTCTTAATCCATTTTTCTCCCTCCTGGGATATTGAAGGTGGAATGAAGTGGAGGTCCTGGTCAACAGAGCAGCCCTAAACTTTGGGGTGCTTGTGTCTTGCTGATTTTTCATTTTCCCAATTTATACCCCCATGAGTGGAAGTGCCCTATGCTCTCTAAGCTGTGTTTTTTAGATGTTTCAGGACACACCGTACACTTCTCCAGAGTGGCTGTTGGCAATTTACATCCCACCCATCAGTGTAGCAAGGCTCCCATTTCTCCATGGCCTGTCCTGCATTTCTGGTTTTGAGACTTTTTTCAGCATGGCCCTTTTGACCGATGGGTAGCGAGTCTTCTTTGTAGCCCTGATTTGCCTTTCCAGGTTGCTTGGTTGGCCAAAAAGGGCGTATGCGTTTTTTCCTGAATATATTCAGGAAAAAACGCATACGCCCTTTTTGGCCAAGGGCATCATTGTCAACGTTTTGCCGCTTTTCATGTGCTTTAAATGCGATTCGAATCTACCTCCTGAAATCTGTTTCCTGCATTTCTGCCTTGATTTCAAATCCTCTTCTTTGCCTTCCCTAAATATATTTGTGGACGAGAGTTATCATTTATAACTCTGCAGGTTTGTGAATTGCAGTGCCCTGAAGCTCCATTGTACAACTCGCTTTTTTGGGAGCTGGCCGCAAAAGCGCAGGATGGCTTCAGGCCCTGTTCTGGTTCCGGGGGGGGAGGATGAGCCTGTGGTTAATTCTTCTTCCTGATGGGAAAATAGAGTGACCTGTGCCTGTCCCAACACCAAGAGCTAGTCTCTCACTGGTTCCCCGTCTACCCGTTCATCCTCAGGACAAATTGCAACCTGTACGGAACAGGAGGTTAAAGGTGCTGATGCTCCAAGTAGGGAGATTGTTAGTAAAGCGGATGGAATGGCGAACCCGGGCACAAGGAGAAGAGAAATGAGGTGCGTTTTAGAAACCTTTCCCCATCACATGGTGTACCATCTTTTTGTTTTCTCATGCATGTTTTCGATGTAGGAAGATGCCCTTGAACCTGGAGATTTGGGACCCATGCGATGGGTACCACGCAGTATTACTTTAAAGGGTCTGCGTTTGCTCACCCAACCTCACCAAACCTCTCAGCCCCAAGAGTGTCCACCCTTATGTCTCATCCAGCTGTGGGTCTAGATATGGTCAATCCAGGTTGCATCACAGCCCCTGAACGCATTGTGTAAGAATTTCTCTCTCTTTCACTGTCTTTGTTTCATGGGTTTTTCAAAGTAATTTATTTTTGTAATGGGGTTTAGCTGCTTTTCACTGCTGTGTTTATGCCGCTTTACACCCACTTGACACACTAACAGAGAGATATCAATACATAGGTTTTAAGATTATTACTAGTCAGATATATTCTTGTGCGGTGAATAGGGCGTGTTGAGTCCAGTTCTCTGAGCAAGGAGTAGGTCTTGTCTATTACATATTGGGTTTATGGAACGGTATCTGAGCTAATTTGAAACCCTTGTTTTATGTATCACCCCACCTCACCTTTCCCGTTAAGCAGCCATAGTGTGATTTCTGCATGTGTGACTCTGTTCTGTTTTGTAATTCAGTTCAAGTGTAACGGTTTTTACATTCCCTCTATAAGTGATACCTTATGAGAAGTGTCCTTTTCTGTGTGACTTATTTCACTTAGAATCGTCGTACCTAAATCCACTCATCATGCTGCTATTAGCCTTATGACATTGATTTCATGGCTGAGTGATATTCCATTGTACATAAGGACCACAACTTCTTTATCCATTTTTCTCCCTCCTGGGATATTGAAGGTGGAAGGAAGTGGAGGTCTTTGTCAACAGAGCAGCTCTAAACTTTGGGGTGCTTGTGTCTTGCTGATTTTTCATTTTCCCAATTTATACCCCCATGAGTGGAAGTGCCCTATGCTCTCTAAGCTGTGTTTTTTAGATGTTTCAGGACACACCGTACACTTCTCCAGAGTGGCTGTTGGCAATTTACATCCCACACATCAGTGTAGCAAGGCTCCCATTTCTCCATGGCCTGTCCTGCATTTCTGGTTTTGAGACTTTTTTCAGCATGGCCCTTTTGACCGATGGGTAGCGAGTCTTCTTTGTAGCCCTGATTTGCCTTTCCAGGTTGCTTGGTTGGCCAAAAAGGGCGTATGCATTTTTTCCTGAATATATTCAGGAAAAAACGCATACGCCCTTTTTGGCCAAGGGCATCATTGTCAACGTTTTGCCGCTTTTCATGTGCTTTAAAGGCGATTCGAATCTACCTCCTGAAATCTGTTTCCTGCATTTCTGCCTTGCTTTCAAATCCTCTTCTTTGCCTTCCCTCAATATATTTGTGGACGAGAGTTATCATTTATAACTCTGCAGGTTTGTGAATTGCAGTGCCCTGAAGCTCCATTTTACAACTCGCTTTTTTGGGAGCTGGCCGCAAAAGCGCAGGATGGCTTCAGGCCCTGTTCTGGTTCCGGGGGGGAGGATGAGCCTGTGGTTAATTCTTCTTCCTGATGGGAAAATAGAGTGACCTGTGCCTGTCCCAACACCAAGAGCTAGTCTCTCACTGGTTCCCAGTCTACCCGTTCATCCTCAGGACAAATTGCAACCTGTACGGAACAGGAGGTTAAAGGTGCTGATGCTCCAAGTAGGGAGATTGTTAGTAAAGCGGATGGAATGGCGAACCCGGGCACAAGGAGAAGAGAAATGAGGTGCGTTTTAGAAACCTTTCCCCATCACATGGTGTACCATCTTTTTGTTTTCTCATGCATGTTTTCGATGTAGGAAGATGCCCTTGAACCTGGAGATTTGGGACCCATGCGATGGGTACCACGCAGTATTACTTTAAAGGGTCTGCGTTTGCTCACCCAACCTCACCAAACCTCTCAGCCCCAAGAGTGTCCACCCTTATGTCTCATCCAGCTGTGGGTCTAGATATGGTCAATCCAGGTTGCATCACAGCCCCTGAACGCATTGTGTAAGAATTTCTCTCTCTTTCACTGTCTTTGTTTCATGGGTTTTTCAAAGTAATTTATTTTTATAATGGGGTTTAGCTGCTTTTCACTGCTGTGTTTATGCCGCTTTACACCCACTTGACACACTAACAGAGAGATATCAATACATAGGTTTTAAGATTATTACTAGTCAGATATATTCTTGTGCGGTGAATAGGGCGTGTTGAGTCCAGTTCTCTGAGCAAGGAGTAGGTCTTGTCTATTACATATTGGGTTTATGGAACGGTATCTGAGCTAATTTGAAACCCTTGTTTTATGTATCACCCCACCTCACCTTTCCCGTTAAGCAGCCATAGTGTGTTTTCTGCATGTGTGACTCTGTTCTGTTTTGTAATTCAGTTCAAGTGTAACGGTTTTTACATTCCCTCTATAAGTGATACCTTATGAGAAGTGTCCTTTACTGTGTGACTTATTTCACTTAGAATCGTCGTACCTAAATCCACTCATCATGCTGCTACTAGCCTTATGACATTGATTTCATGGCTGAGTGATATTCCATTGTACATAAGGACCACAACTTCTTTATCCATTTTTCTCTTTCCTGGGATATTGAAGGTGGAATGAAGTGGAGGTCCTTGTCAACAGAGCAGCCCTAAACTTTGGGGTGCTTGTGTCTTGCTGAATTTTCATTTTCCCAATTTATACCCCCATGAGTGGAAGTGCCCTATGCTCTCTAAGCTGTGTTTTTTAGATGTTTCAGGACACACCGTACACTTCTCCAGAGTGGCTGTTGGCAATTTACATCCCGCCCATCAGTGTAGCAAGGCTCCCATTTCTCCATGGCCTGTCCTGCATTTCTGGTTTTGAGACTTTTTTCAGCATGGCCCTTTTGACCGATGGGTAGCGAGTCTGCTTTGTAGCGCTGATTTGCCTTTTCAGGTTGCTTGGTTGGCCAAAAAGGGCGTATGCGTTTTTTCCTGAATATATTCAGGAAAAAACGCATACGCCCTTTTTGGCCAAGGGCATCATTGTCAACGTTTTGCCGCTTTTCATGTGCTTTAAAGGCGATTCGAATCTACCTCCTGAAATCTGTCTCCTACAATTCTGCCTTGATTTCAAATCCTCTTCTTTGCCTTCCCTCAATATATTTGTGGACGAGAGTTATCATTTATAACTCTGTAGGTTTGTGAATTGCAGTGCCCTGAAGCTCCATTTTACAACTCGCTTTTTTGGGAGCTGGCCACAAAAGCGCAGGATGGCTTCAGGCCCTGTTCTGGTTCCGGGGGGGAGGATGAGCCTGTGGTTAATTCTTCTTCCTGATGGGAAAATAGAGTGACCTGTGCCTGTCCCAACACCAAGAGCTAGTCTCTCACTGGTTCCCCGTCTACCCGTTCATCCTCAGGACAAATTGCAACCTGTACGGAACAGGAGGTTAAAGGTGCTGATGCTCCAAGTAGGGAGATTGTTAGTAAAGCAGCTGGAATGGCTAACCCGGGCACAAGGAGAAGAGAAATGAGGTGCGTTTTAGAAACCTTTCCCCATCACATGGTGTACCATCTTTTTGTTTTCTCATGCATGTTTTCGATGTAGGAAGATGCCCTTGAACCTGGAGATTTGGGACCCATGCGATGGGTACCACGCAGTATTACTTTAAAGGGTCTGCGTTTGCTCACCCAACCTCACCAAACCTCTCAGCCCCAAGAGTGTCCACCCTTATGTCTCATCCAGCTGTGGGTCTAGATATGGTCAATCCAGGTTGCATCACAGCCCCTGAACGCATTGTGTAAGAATTTCTCTCTCTTTCACTGTCTTTGTTTCATGGGTTTGTAAAAGTAATTTATTTTCATAATGGGGTTTAGCTGCTTTTCACGGCTGTGTTTATGCCGCTTTACACCCACTTGACACACTAACAGAGAGATATCAATACATAGGTTTTAAGATTATTACTAGTCAGATATATTCTTGTGCGGTGAATAGGGCGTGTTGAGTCCAGTTCTCTGAGCAAGGAGTAGGTCTTGTCTATTACATATTGGGTTTATGGAACGGTATCTGAGCTAATTTGAAACCCTTTTTTTATGTATCACCCCACCTCACCTTTCCCGTTAAGCAGCCATAGTGTGTTTTCTGCATGTGTGACTCTGTTCTGTTTTGTAATTCAGTTCAAGTGTAACGGTTTTTACATTCCCTCTAAAAGTGATACCTTATGAGAAGTGTCCTTTTCTGTGTGACTTATTTCACTTAGAATCGTCGTACCTAAATCCACTCATCATGCTGCTACTAACCTTATGACATTGATTTCATGGCTGAGTGATATTCCATTGTACATAAGGACCACAACTTCTTTATCCATTTTTCTCTTTCCTTGGATATTTAAGGTGGAATGAAGTGGAGGTCCTTGTCAACAGAGCAGCCCTAAACTTTGGGGTGCTTGTGTCTTGCTGATTTTTCATTTTCCCAATTTATACCCCCATGAGTGGAAGTGCCCTATGCTCTCTAAGCTGTGTTTTTCAGATGTTTCAGGACACACCGTACACTTCTCCAGAGTGGCTGTTGGCAATTTACATCCCGCCCATCAGTGTAGCAAGTCTCCCATTTCTCCATGGCCTGTCCTGTATTTCTGGTTTTGACACTTTTTTCAGCATGGCCCTTTTGACCGATGGGAAGCGAGACTTCTTTGTAGCGCTGATTTGCCTTTCCAGGTTGCTTGGTTGGCCAAAAAGGGCGTATGCGTTTTTTCCTGAATATATTCAGGAAAAAACGCATACGCCCTTTTTGGCCAAGGGCCTCATTGTCAACGTTTTGCCGCTTTTCATGTGCTTTAAAGGCGATTCGTATCTACCTCCTGAAATCTGTTTCCTGCAATTCTGCCTTGATTTCAAATCCTCTTCTTTGCCTTCCCTCAATATATTTGTGGACGAGAGTTATCATTTATAACTCTGCAGGTTTGTGAATTGCAGTGCCCTGAACCTCCATTTTACAACTCGCTTTTTTGGGAGCTGGCCGCAAAAGCGCAGGATGGCTTCAGGCCCTGTTCTGGTTCCGGGGGGGAGGATGAGCCTGTGGTTAATTCTTCTTCCTGATGGGAAAATAGAGTGACCTGTGCCTGTCCCGACACCAAGAGCTAGTCTCTCGTTGGTTCCCCGTCTTCCCGTTCATCCTCAGGACAAATTGCAACCTGTACGGAACAGGAGGTTAAAGGTGCTGATGCTCCAAGTAGGGAGATTGTTAGTAAAGCGGATGGAATGGCGAACCCGGGCACAAGGAGAAGAGAAATGAGGTGCGTTTTAGAAACCTTTCCCCATCACATGGTGTACCATCTTTTTGTTTTCTCATGCATGTTTTCGATGTAGGAAGATGCCCTTGAACCTGGAGATTTGGGACCCATGCGATGGGTACCACGCAGTATTACTTTAAAGGGTCTGCGTTTGCTCACCCAACCTCACCAAACCTCTCAGCCCCAAGAGTGTCCACCCTTATGTCTCATCCAGCTGTGGGTCTAGATATGGTCAATCCAGGTTGCATCACAGCCCCTGAACGCATTGTGTAAGAATTTCTCTCTCTTTCACTGTCTTTGTTTCATGGGTTTTTCAAAGTAATTTATTTTTATAATGGGGTTTAGCTGCTTTTCACTGCTGTGTTTATGCCGCTTTACACCCACTTGACACACTAACAGAGAGATATCAATACATAGGTTTTAAGATTATTACTAGTCAGATATATTCTTGTGCGGTGAATAGGGCGTGTTGAGTCCAGTTCTCTGAGCAAGGAGTAGGTCTTGTCTATTACATATTGGGTTTATGGAACGGTATCTGAGCTAATTTGAAACCCTTGTTTTATGTATCACCCCACCTCACCTTTCCCGTTAAGCAGCCATAGTGTGTTTTCTGCATGTGTGACTCTGTTCTGTTTTGTAATTCAGTTCAAGTGTAACGGTTTTTACATTCCCTCTATAAGTGATACCTTATGAGAAGTGTCCTTTACTGTGTGACTTATTTCACTTAGAATCGTCGTACCTAAATCCACTCATCATGCTGCTACTAGCCTTATGACATTGATTTCATGGCTGAGTGATATTCCATTGTACATAAGGACCACAACTTCTTTATCCATTTTTCTCTTTCCTGGGATATTGAAGGTGGAATGAAGTGGAGGTCCTTGTCAACAGAGCAGCCCTAAACTTTGGGGTGCTTGTGTCTTGCTGAATTTTCATTTTCCCAATTTATACCCCCATGAGTGGAAGTGCCCTATGCTCTCTAAGCTGTGTTTTTTAGATGTTTCAGGACACACCGTACACTTCTCCAGAGTGGCTGTTGGCAATTTACATCCCGCCCATCAGTGTAGCAAGGCTCCCATTTCTCCATGGCCTGTCCTGCATTTCTGGTTTTGAGACTTTTTTCAGCATGGCCCTTTTGACCGATGGGTAGCGAGTCTGCTTTGTAGCGCTGATTTGCCTTTTCAGGTTGCTTGGTTGGCCAAAAAGGGCGTATGCGTTTTTTCCTGAATATATTCAGGAAAAAACGCATACGCCCTTTTTGGCCAAGGGCATCATTGTCAACGTTTTGCCGCTTTTCATGTGCTTTAAAGGCGATTCGAATCTACCTCCTGAAATCTGTCTCCTACAATTCTGCCTTGATTTCAAATCCTCTTCTTTGCCTTCCCTCAATATATTTGTGGACGAGAGTTATCATTTATAACTCTGTAGGTTTGTGAATTGCAGTGCCCTGAAGCTCCATTTTACAACTCGCTTTTTTGGGAGCTGGCCACAAAAGCGCAGGATGGCTTCAGGCCCTGTTCTGGTTCCGGGGGGGAGGATGAGCCTGTGGTTAATTCTTCTTCCTGATGGGAAAATAGAGTGACCTGTGCCTGTCCCAACACCAAGAGCTAGTCTCTCACTGGTTCCCCGTCTACCCGTTCATCCTCAGGACAAATTGCAACCTGTACGGAACAGGAGGTTAAAGGTGCTGATGCTCCAAGTAGGGAGATTGTTAGTAAAGCAGCTGGAATGGCTAACCCGGGCACAAGGAGAAGAGAAATGAGGTGCGTTTTAGAAACCTTTCCCCATCACATGGTGTACCATCTTTTTGTTTTCTCATGCATGTTTTCGATGTAGGAAGATGCCCTTGAACCTGGAGATTTGGGACCCATGCGATGGGTACCACGCAGTATTACTTTAAAGGGTCTGCGTTTGCTCACCCAACCTCACCAAACCTCTCAGCCCCAAGAGTGTCCACCCTTATGTCTCATCCAGCTGTGGGTCTAGATATGGTCAATCCAGGTTGCATCACAGCCCCTGAACGCATTGTGTAAGAATTTCTCTCTCTTTCACTGTCTTTGTTTCATGGGTTTGTAAAAGTAATTTATTTTCATAATGGGGTTTAGCTGCTTTTCACGGCTGTGTTTATGCCGCTTTACACCCACTTGACACACTAACAGAGAGATATCAATACATAGGTTTTAAGATTATTACTAGTCAGATATATTCTTGTGCGGTGAATAGGGCGTGTTGAGTCCAGTTCTCTGAGCAAGGAGTAGGTCTTGTCTATTACATATTGGGTTTATGGAACGGTATCTGAGCTAATTTGAAACCCTTTTTTTATGTATCACCCCACCTCACCTTTCCCGTTAAGCAGCCATAGTGTGTTTTCTGCATGTGTGACTCTGTTCTGTTTTGTAATTCAGTTCAAGTGTAACGGTTTTTACATTCCCTCTAAAAGTGATACCTTATGAGAAGTGTCCTTTTCTGTGTGACTTATTTCACTTAGAATCGTCGTACCTAAATCCACTCATCATGCTGCTACTAACCTTATGACATTGATTTCATGGCTGAGTGATATTCCATTGTACATAAGGACCACAACTTCTTTATCCATTTTTCTCTTTCCTTGGATATTTAAGGTGGAATGAAGTGGAGGTCCTTGTCAACAGAGCAGCCCTAAACTTTGGGGTGCTTGTGTCTTGCTGATTTTTCATTTTCCCAATTTATACCCCCATGAGTGGAAGTGCCCTATGCTCTCTAAGCTGTGTTTTTCAGATGTTTCAGGACACACCGTACACTTCTCCAGAGTGGCTGTTGGCAATTTACATCCCGCCCATCAGTGTAGCAAGTCTCCCATTTCTCCATGGCCTGTCCTGTATTTCTGGTTTTGACACTTTTTTCAGCATGGCCCTTTTGACCGATGGGAAGCGAGACTTCTTTGTAGCGCTGATTTGCCTTTCCAGGTTGCTTGGTTGGCCAAAAAGGGCGTATGCGTTTTTTCCTGAATATATTCAGGAAAAAACGCATACGCCCTTTTTGGCCAAGGGCCTCATTGTCAACGTTTTGCCGCTTTTCATGTGCTTTAAAGGCGATTCGTATCTACCTCCTGAAATCTGTTTCCTGCAATTCTGCCTTGATTTCAAATCCTCTTCTTTGCCTTCCCTCAATATATTTGTGGACGAGAGTTATCATTTATAACTCTGCAGGTTTGTGAATTGCAGTGCCCTGAACCTCCATTTTACAACTCGCTTTTTTGGGAGCTGGCCGCAAAAGCGCAGGATGGCTTCAGGCCCTGTTCTGGTTCCGGGGGGCAGGCTTAGCCTGTGGTTAATTCTTCTTCCTGATGGGAAAATAGAGTGACCTGTGCCTGTCCCGACACCAAGAGCTAGTCTCTCGTTGGTTCCCCGTCTTCCCGTTCATCCTCAGGACAAATTGCAACCTGTACGGAACAGGAGGTTAAAGGTGCTGATGCTCCAAGTAGGGAGATTGCTAGTAAAGTGGCTGGAATGGCGAACCCGGGCACAAGGAGATGAGAAATGAGGTGCGTTTTAGAAACCTTTCCCCATCACACGGTGTACCATCTTCTGGGTTTCTCATGCATGTTTTCGATGTAGGAAGATGCCCTTGAACCTGGAGATTTGGGACCCATGCGATGGGTACCACGCAGTATTATTTTAAAGGGTCTGCGTTTGCTCACCCAACCTCACCAAACCTCTCAGCCCCAAGAGTGTCCACCCTTATGTCTCATCCAGCTGTGGGTCTAGATATGGTCAATCCAGGTTGCATCACAGCCCCTGAACTCATTGTCTAAGAATTTCTGTCTCTTTCACTGTCGTTGTTTCATGGGTTTTTCAAAGTAATTTATTTTCATAATGGGGTTTAGCTGCTTTTCACGGCTGTGTTTATGCCGCTTTACACCCACTTGACACACTAACAGAGAGATATCAATACATAGGTTTTAAGATTATTACTAGTCAGATATATTCTTGTGCGGTGAATAGGGCGTGTTGAGTCCAGTTCTCTGAGCAAGGAGTAGGTCTTTTCTACTACATATTGGGTTTATGGAACGGTATCTGAGCTAATTTGATACCCTTGTTTTATGTATCACCCCACCTCACCTTTCCCGTTAAGCAGCCATAGTCTGTTTTCTGCATGTGTGACTCTGTTCTGTTTTGTAATTCAGTTCAAGTGTAACGGTTTTTACATTCCCTCTAAAAGTGATACCTTATGAGAAGTGTCCTTTTCTGTGTGACTTATTTCACTTAGAATCGTCGTACCTAAATCCACTCATCATGCTGCTACTAACCTTATGACATTGATTTCATGGCTGAGTGATATTCCATTGTACATAAGGACCACAACTTCTTTATCCATTTTTCTCTTTCCTGGGATATTTAAGGTGGAATGAAGTGGAGGTCCTTGTCAACAGAGCAGCCCTCAACTTTGGGGTGCTTGTGTCTTGCTGATTTTTCATTTTCCCAATTTATACCCCCATGAGTGGAAGTGCCCTATGCTCTCTAAGCTGTGTTTTTCAGATGTTTCAGGACACACCGTACACTTCTCCAGAGTGGCTGTTGGCAATTTACATCCCGCCCATCAGTGTAGCAAGGCTCTCATTTCTCCATGGCCTGTCCTGCATTTCTGGTTTTGACACTTTTTTCAGCATGGCCCTTTTGACCGATGGGAAGCGAGACTTCTTTGTAGCGCTGATTTGCCTTTCCAGGTTGCTTGGTTGGCCAAAAAGGGCGTATGCGTTTTTTCCTGAATATATTCAGGAAAAAACACATACGCCCTTTTTGGCCAAGGGCATCATTGTCAACATTTTGCTGCTTTTCATGTGCTTTAAAGGCGATTCGAATCTACCTCCTGAAATCTGTTTCGTGCAATTCTGCCTTGATTTCAAATCCTCTTCTTTGCCTTCCCTCAATATATTTGTGGATGAGAGTTATCATTTATAACTCTGCAGGTTTGTGAATTGCAGTGCCCTGAACCTCCATTTTACAACTCGCTTTTTTGGGAGCTGGCCGCAAAATCGCAGAATGGCTTCAGGCCCTGTTCTGGTTCCGGGGGGCAGGCTGAGCCTGTGGTTAATTCTTCTTCCTGATGGGAAAATAGAGTGACCTGTGCCTGTCCCAACACCAAGAGCTAGTCTCTCGTTGGTTCCCCGTCTTCCCGTTCATCCTCAGGACAAATTGCAACCTGTATGGAACAGGAGGTTAAAGGTGCTGATGCTCCAAGTAGGGAGATTGCTAGTAAAGCGGCTGGAATGGCGAACCCGGGCACAAGGAGATGAGAAATGAGGTGCGTTTTAGAAACCTTTCCCCATCACACGGTGTACCATCTTCTGGGTTTCTCATGCATGTTTTCGATGTAGGAAGATGCCCTTGAAGCTGGAGATTTGGGACCCATGCGATGGGTACCACGCAGTATTATTTTAAAGGGTCTGCGTTTGCTCACCCAACCTCACCAAACCTCTCAGCCCCAAGAGTGGCCACCCTTATGTCTCATCCAGCTGTGGGTCTAGATATGGTCAATCCAGGTTGCATCACAGCCCCTGAACTCATTGTGTACGAATTTCTATCTCTTTCACTGTCGTTGTTTCATGGGTTTTTCAAAGTAATTTATTTTCATAATGGGGTTTAGCTGCTTTTCACGGCTGTGTTTATGCCGCTTTACACCCACTTGACACACTAACAGAGAGATATCAATACATAGGTTTTAAGATTATTACTAGTCAGATATATTCTTGTGCGGTGAATAGGGCGTGTTGAGTCCAGTTCTCTGAGCAAGGAGTAGGTCTTGTCTACTACATATTGGGTTTATGGAACGGTATCTGAGCTAATTTGATACCCTTGTTTTATGTATCACCCCACCTCACCTTTCCCGTTAAGCAGCCATAGTGTGTTTTCTGCATGTGTGACTCTGTTCTGTTTTGTAATTCAGTTCAAGTGTAACGGTTTTTACATTCCCTCTAAAAGTGATACCTTATGAGAAGTGTCCTTTTCTGTGTGACTTATTTCACTTAGAATCGTCGTACCTAAATCCACTCATCATGCTGCTACTAACCTTATGACATTGATTTCATGGCTGAGTGATATTCCATTGTACATAAGGACCACAACTTCTTTATCCATTTTTCTCTTTCCTTGGATATTTAAGGTGGAATGAAGTGGAGGTCCTTGTCAACAGAGCAGCCCTCAACTTTGGGGTGCTTGTGTCTTGCTGATTTTTCATTTTCCCAATTTATACCCCCATGAGTGGAAGTGCCCTATGCTCTCTAAGCTGTGTTTTTCAGATGTTTCAGGACACACCGTACACTTCTCCAGAGTGGCTGTTGGCAATTTACATCCCGCCCATCAGTGTAGCAAGGCTCTCATTTCTCCATGGCCTGTCCTGCATTTCTGGTTTTGACACTTTTTTCAGTATGGCCCTTTTGACCGATGGGAAGCGAGACTTCTTTGTAGCGCTGATTTGCCTTTCCAGGTTGCTTGGTTGGCCAAAAAGGGCGTATGCGTTTTTTCCTGAATATATTCAGGAAAAAACGCATACGCCCTTTTTGGCCAAGGGCATCATTGTCAACATTTTCCCGCTTTTCATGTGCTTTAAAGGCGATTCGAATCTACCTCCTGAAATCTGTTTCGTGCAATTCTGCCTTGATTTCAAATCCTCTTCTTTGCCTTCCCTCAATATATTTGTGGATGAGAGTTATCATTTATAACTCTGCAGGTTTGTGAATTGCAGTGCCCTGAACCTCCATTTTACAACTCGCTTTTTTGGGAGCTGGCCGCAAAAGCGCAGGATGGCTTCAGGCCCTGTTCTGGTTCCGGGGGGCAGGCTGAGCCTGTGGTTAATTCTTCTTCCTGATGGGAAAATAGAGTGACCTGTGCCTGTCCCGACACCAAGAGCTAGTCTCTCGTTGGTTCCCCATCTTCCCGTTCATCCTCAGGACAAATTGCAACCTGTACGGAACAGGAGGTTAAAGGTGCTGATGCTCCAAGTAGGGAGATTGCTAGTAAAGTGGCTGGAATGGCGAACCCGGGCACAAGGAGATGAGAAATGAGGTGCGTTTTAGAAACCTTTCCCCATCGCACGGTGTACCATCTTCTGGGTTTCTCATGCATGTTTTTGATATAGGAAGATGCCCTTGAACCTGGAGATTTGGGACCCATGCGATGGGTACCACGCAGTATTACTTTAAAGGGTCTGCGTTTGCTCACCCAACCTCACCAAACCTCTCAGCCCCAAGAGTGTCCACCCTTATGTCTCATCCAGCTGTGGGTCTAGATATGGTCAATCCAGGTTGCATCACAGCCCCTGAACTCATTGTGTAAGAATTTCTATCTCTTTCACTGTCGTTGTTTCATGGGTTTTTCAAAGTAATTTATTTTCATAATGGGGTTTAGCTGCTTTTCACGGCTGTGTTTATGCCGCTTCACACCCACTTGACACACTAACAGAGAGATATCAATACATAGGTTTTAAGATTATTACTAGTCAGATATATTCTTGTGCGGTGAATAGGGCGTGTTGAGTCCAGTTCTCTGAGCAAGGAGTAGGTCTTGTCTACTACATATTGGGTTTATGGAACAGTATCTGAGCTAATTTGATACCCTTGTTTTATGTATCACCCCACCTCACCTTTCCCGTTAAGCAGCCATAGTCTGTTTTCTGCATGTGTGACTCTGTTCTGTTTTGTAATTCAGTTCAAGTGTAACGGTTTTTACATTCCCTCTAAAAGTGATACCTTATGAGAAGTGTCCTTTTCTGTGTGACTTATTTCACTTAGAATCGTCGTACCTAAATCCACTCATCATGCTGCTACTAACCTTATGACATTGATTTCATGGCTGAGTGATATTCCATTGTACATAAGGACCACAACTTCTTTATCCATTTTTCTCTTTCCTTGGATATTTAAGGTGGAATGAAGTGGAGGTCCTTGTCAACAGAGCAGCCCTCAACTTTGGGGTGCTTGTGTCTTGCTGATTTTTCATTTTCCCAATTTATACCCCCATGAGTGGAAGTGCCCTATGCTCTCTAAGCTGTGTTTTTTAGATGTTTCAGGACTCACCGTACACTTCTCCAGAGTGGCTGTTGGCAATTTACATCCCGCCCATCAGTGTAGCAAGGCTCCCATTTCTCCATGGCCTGTCCTGCATTTCTGGTTTTGACACTTTTTTCAGCATGGCCCTTTTGACCGATGGGAAGCAAGACTTCTCTGTAGTGCTGATTTGCCTTTCCAGGTTGCTTGGTTGGCCAAAAAGGGCGTATGCGTTTTTTCCTGAATATATTCAGGAAAAAACGCATACGCCCTTTTTGGCCAAGGGCATCATTGTCAACGTTTTGCCGCTTTTCATGTGCTTTAAAGGCGATTCGTATCTACCTCCTGAAATCTGTTTCCTGCAATTCTGCCTTGATTTCAAATCCTCTTCTTTGCCTTCCCTCAATATATTTGTGGACGAGAGTTATCATTTATAACTCTGCAGGTTTGTGAATTGCAGTGCCCTGAAGCTCCATTGTACAACTCGCTTTTTTGGGAGCTGGCCGCAAAAGCGCAGGATGGCTTCAGGCCCTGTTCTGGTTCCGGGGGGCAGGCTGAGCCTGTGGTTAATTCTTCTTCCTGATGGGAAAATAGAGTGACCTGTGCCTGTCCCGACACCAAGAGCTAGTCTCTCGTTGGTTCCCCGTCTTCCCGTTCATCCTCAGGACAAATTGCAACCTGTACGGAACAGGAGGTTAAAGGTGCTGATGCTCCAAGTAGGGAGATTGCTAGTAAATCGGCTGGAATGGCGAACCCGGGCACAAGGAGATGAGAAATGAGGTGCGTTTTAGAAACCTTTCCCCATCACACGGTGTACCATCTTCTGGGTTTCTCATGCATGTTTTCGATGTAGGAAGATGCCCTTGAACCTGGAGATTTGGGACCCATGCGATGGGTACCACGCAGTATTACTTTAAAGGGTCTGCGTTTGCTCACCCAACCTCACCAAACCTCTCAGCCCCAAGAGTGTCCACCCTTATGTCTCATCCAGCTGTGGGTCTAGATATGGTCAATCCAGGTTGCATCACAGCCCCTGAACGCATTGTGTAAGAATTTCTCTCTCTTTCACTGTCGTTGTTTCATGGGTTTTTCAAAGTAATTTATTTTCATAATGGGGTTTAGCTGCTTTTAACGGCTGTGTTTATGCCGCTTTACACCCACTTGACACACTAACAGAGAGATATCAATACATAGGTTTTAAGATTATTACTAGTCAGATATATTCTTGTGCGGTGAATAGGGCGTGTTGAGTCCAGTTCTCTGAGCAAGGAGTAGGTCTTGTCTACTACATATTGGGTTTATGGAACGGTATCTGAGCTAATTTGATACCCTTGTTTTATGTATCACCCCACCTCACCTTTCCCGTTAAGCAGCCATAGTCTGTTTTCTGCATGTGTGACTCTGTTCTGTTTTGTAATTCAGTTCAAGTGTAACGGTTTTTACATTCCCTCTAAAAGTGATACCTTATGAGAAGTGTCCTTTTCTGTGTGACTTATTTCACTTAGAATCGTCGTACCTAAATCCACTCATCATGCTGCTACTAACCTTATGACATTGATTTCATGGCTGAGTGATATTCCATTGTACATAAGGACCACAACTTCTTTATCCATTTTTCTCTTTCCTTGGATATTTAAGGTGGAATGAAGTGGAGGTCCTTGTCAACAGAGCAGCCCTCAACTTTGGGGTGCTTGTGTCTTGCTGATTTTTCATTTTCCCAATTTATACCCCCATGAGTGGAAGTGCCCTATGCTCTCTAAGCTGTGTTTTTCAGATGTTTCAGGACACACCGTACACTTCTCCAGAGTGGCTGTTGGCAATTTACATCCCGCCCATCAGTGTAGCAAGGCTCCCATTTCTCCATGGCCTGTCCTGCATTTCTGGTTTTGACACTTTTTTCAGCATGGCCCTTTTGACCGATGGGAAGCGAGACTTCTTTGTAGCGCTGATTTGCCTTTCCAGGTTGCTTGGTTGGCCAAAAAGGGCGTATGCGTTTTTTCCTGAATATATTCAGGAAAAAACGCATACGCCCTTTTTGGCCAAGGGCATCATTGTCAACATTTTGCCGCTTTTCATGTGCTTTAAAGGCGATTCGAATCTACATCCTGAAATCTGTTTCCTGCAATTCTGCCTTGATTTCAAATCCTCTTCTTTGCCTTCCCTCAATATATTTGTGGACGAGAGTTATTATTTATAACTCTGCAGGTTTGTGAATTGCAGTGCCCTGGACCTCCATTTTACAACTCGCTTTTTTGGGAGCTGGCCGCAAAAGTGCAGGATGGCTTCAGGCCCTGTTCTGGTTCCGGGGGGCAGGCTGAGCCTGTGGTTAATTCTTCTTCCTGATGGGAAAATAGAGTGACCTGTGCCTGTCCCAACACCAAGAGCTAGTCTCTCGTTGGTTCCCCGTCTTCCCGTTAATCCTCAGGACAAATTGCAACCTGTACGGAACAGGAGGTTAAAGGTGCTGATTTTCCAAGTAGGGAGATTGCTAGTAAAGCGGCTGGAATGGCGAACCCGGGCACAAGGAGATGAGAAATGAGGTGCGTTTTAGAAACCTTTCCCCATCACACGGTGTACTATCTTCTGGGTTTCTCATGCATGTTTTCAATGTAGGAAGATGCCCTTGAAGCTGGAGATTTGAGACCCATTCGATAGGTACCACGCAGTATTACTTTAAAGGGTCTGCGTTTGCTCACCCAACCTCACCAAACCTCTCAGCCCCAAGAGTGTCCACCCTTATGTCTCATCCAGCTGTGGGTCTAGATATGGTCAATCCAGGTTGCATCACAGCCCCTGAACGCATTGTGTAAGAATTTCTCTCTCTTTCACTGTCGTTGTTTCATGGGTTTTTCAAAGTAATTTATTTTCATAATGGGGTTTAGCTGCTTTTCACTGCTGTGTTTATGCCGCTTTACACCCACTTGACACACTAACAGAGAGATATCAATACATAGGTTTTAAAATTATTACTAGTCAGATATATTCTTGTGCGGTGAATAGGGCGTGTTGAGTCCAGTTCTCTGAGCAAGGAGTAGGTCTTGTCTATTACATATTGGGTTTATGGAACGGTATCTGAGCTAATTTGATACCCTTGTTTTATGTATCACCCCACCTCACCTTTCCCGTTAAGCAGCCATAGTCTGTTTTCTGCATGTGTGACTCTGTTCTGTTTTGTAATTCAGTTCAAGTGTAACGGTTTTTACATTCCCTCTAAAAGTGATACCTTATGAGAAGTGTCCTTTTCTGTGTGACTTATTTCACTTAGAATCGTCGTACCTAAATCCACTCATCATGCTGCTACTAACCTTATGACATTTATTTCATGGCTGAGTGATATTCCATTGTACATAAGGACCACAACTTCTTTATCCATTTTTCTCTTTCCTGGGATATTTAAGGTGGAATGAAGTGGAGGTCCTTGTCAACAGAGCAGCCCTCAACTTTGGGGTGCTTGTGTTTTGCTGATTTTTAATTTTCCCAATTTATACCCCCATGAGTGGAAGTGCCCTATGCTCTCTAAGCTGTGTTTTTTAGATGTTTCAGGACTCACCGTACACTTCTCCAGAGTGGCTGTTGGCAATTTACATCCCGCCCATCAGTGTAGCAAGGCTCCCATTTCTCCATGGCCTGTCCTGCATTTCTGGTTTTGACACTTTTTTCAGCATGGCCCTTTTGACGGATGGGAAGCGAGACTTCTCTGTAGCGCTGATTTGCCTTTCCAGGTTGCTTGGTTGGCCAAAAAGGGCGTATGCGTTTTTTCCTGAATATATTCAGGAAAAAACGCATACGCCCTTTTTGGCCAAGGGCATCATTGTCAACGTTTTGCCGCTTTTCATGTGCTTTAAAGGCGATTCGTATCTACCTCCTGAAATCTGTTTCCAGCAATTCTGCCTTGATTTCAAATCCTCTTCTTTGCCTTCCCTCAATATATTTGTGGACGAGAGTTATCATTTATAACTCTGCAGGTTTGTGAATTGCAGTGCCCTGAACCTCCATTTTACAACTCGCTTTTTTGGGAGCTGGCCGCAAAAGCGCAGGATGGCTTCAGGCCCTGTTCTGGTTCCGGGGGGCAGGCTGAGCCTGTGGTTAATTCTTCTTCCTGATGGGAAAATAGAGTGACCTGTGCCTGTCCCGACACCAAGAGCTAGTCTCTCGTTGGTTCCCCGTCTTCCCGTTCATCCTCAGGACAAATTGCAACCTGTACGGAACAGGAGGTTAAAGGTGCTGATGCTCCAAGTAGGGAGATTGCTAGTAAATCGGCTGGAATGGCGAACCCGGGCACAAGGAGATGAGAAATGAGGTGCGTTTTAGAAACCTTTCCCCATCACACGGTGTACCATCTTCTGGGTTTCTCATGCATGTTTTTGATGTAGGAAGATGCCCTTGAACCTGGAGATTTGGGACCCATGCGATGGGTACCACGCAGTATTACTTTAAAGGGTCTGCGTTTGCTCACCCAACCTCACCAAACCTCTCAGCCCCAAGAGTGTCCACCCTTATGTCTCATCCAGCTGTGGGTCTAGATATGGTCAATCCAGGTTGCATCACAGCCCCTGAACTCATTGTGTAAGAATTTCTATCTCTTTCACTGTCGTTGTTTCATGGGTTTTTCAAAGTAATTTATTTTCATAATGGGGTTTAGCTGCTTTTCACGGCTGTGTTTATGCCGCTTCACACCCACTTGACACACTAACAGAGAGATATCAATACATAGGTTTTAAGATTATTACTAGTCAGATATATTCTTGTGCGGTGAATAGGGCGTGTTGAGTCCAGTTCTCTGAGCAAGGAGTAGGTCTTGTCTACTACATATTGGGTTTATGGAACAGTATCTGAGCTAATTTGATACCCTTGTTTTATGTATCACCCCACCTCACCTTTCCCGTTAAGCAGCCATAGTCTGTTTTCTGCATGTGTGACTCTGTTCTGTTTTGTAATTCAGTTCAAGTGTAACGGTTTTTACATTCCCTCTAAAAGTGATACCTTATGAGAAGTGTCCTTTTCTGTGTGACTTATTTCACTTAGAATCGTCGTACCTAAATCCACTCATCATGCTGCTACTAACCTTATGACATTGATTTCATGGCTGAGTGATATTCCATTGTACATAAGGACCACAACTTCTTTATCCATTTTTCTCTTTCCTTGGATATTTAAGGTGGAATGAAGTGGAGGTCCTTGTCAACAGAGCAGCCCTCAACTTTGGGGTGCTTGTGTCTTGCTGATTTTTAATTTTCCCAATTTATACCCCCATGAGTGGAAGTGCCCTATGCTCTCTAAGCTGTGTTTTTTAGATGTTTCAGGACTCACCGTACACTTCTCCAGAGTGGCTGTTGGCAATTTACATCCCGCCCATCAGTGTAGCAAGGCTCCCATTTCTCCATGGCCTGTCCTGCATTTCTGGTTTTGACACTTTTTTCAGCATGGCCCTTTTGACCGATGGGAAGCAAGACTTCTCTGTAGTGCTGATTTGCCTTTCCAGGTTGCTTGGTTGGCCAAAAAGGGCGTATGCGTTTTTTCCTGAATATATTCAGGAAAAAACGCATACGCCCTTTTTGGCCAAGGGCATCATTGTCAACGTTTTGCCGCTTTTCATGTGCTTTAAAGGCGATTCGTATCTACCTCCTGAAATCTGTTTCCTGCAATTCTGCCTTGATTTCAAATCCTCTTCTTTGCCTTCCCTCAATATATTTGTGGACGAGAGTTATCATTTATAACTCTGCAGGTTTGTGAATTGCAGTGCCCTGAACCTCCATTTTACAACTCGCTTTTTTGGGAGCTGGCCGCAAAAGCGCAGGATGGCTTCAGGCCCTGTTCTGGTTCCGGGGGGCAGGCTGAGCCTGTGGTTAATTCTTCTTCCTGATGGGAAAATAGAGTGACCTGTGCCTGTCCCGACACCAAGAGCTAGTCTCTCGTTGGTTCCCCGTCTTCCCGTTCATCCTCAGGACAAATTGCAACCTGTACGGAACAGGAGGTTAAAGGTGCTGATGCTCCAAGTAGGGAGATTGCTAGTAAATCGGCTGGAATGGCGAACCCGGGCACAAGGAGATGAGAAATGAGGTGCGTTTTAGAAACCTTTCCCCATCACACGGTGTACCATCTTCTGGGTTTCTCATGCATGTTTTCGATGTAGGAAGATGCCCTTGAACCTGGAGATTTGGGACCCATGCGATGGGTACCACGCAGTATTACTTTAAAGGGTCTGCGTTTGCTCACCCAACCTCACCAAACCTCTCAGCCCCAAGAGTGTCCACCCTTATGTCTCATCCAGCTGTGGGTCTAGATATGGTCAATCCAGGTTGCATCACAGCCCCTGAACGCATTGTGTAAGAATTTCTCTCTCTTTCACTGTCGTTGTTTCATGGGTTTTTCAAAGTAATTTATTTTCATAATGGGGTTTAGCTGCTTTTAACGGCTGTGTTTATGCCGCTTTACACCCACTTGACACACTAACAGAGAGATATCAATACATAGGTTTTAAGATTATTACTAGTCAGATATATTCTTGTGCGGTGAATAGGGCATGTTGAGTCCAGTTCTCTGAGCAAGGAGTAGGTCTTGTCTACTACATATTGGGTTTATGGAACGGTATCTGAGCTAATTTGATACCCTTGTTTTATGTATCACCCCACCTCACCTTTCCCGTTAAGCAGCCATAGTCTGTTTTCTGCATGTGTGACTCTGTTCTGTTTTGTAATTCAGTTCAAGTGTAACGGTTTTTACATTCCCTCTAAAAGTGATACCTTATGAGAAGTGTCCTTTTCTGTGTGACTTATTTCACTTAGAATCGTCGTACCTAAATCCACTCATCATGCTGCTACTAACCTTATGACATTGATTTCATGGCTGAGTGATATTCCATTGTACATAAGGACCACAACTTCTTTATCCGTTTTTCTCTTTCCTTGGATATTTAAGGTGGAATGAAGTGGAGGTCCTTGTCAACAGAGCAGCCCTCAACTTTGGGGTGCTTGTGTCTTGCTGATTTTTCATTTTCCCAATTTATACCCCCATGAGTGGAAGTGCCCTATGCTCTCTAAGCTGTGTTTTTCAGATGTTTCAGGACACACCGTACACTTCTCCAGAGTGGCTGTTGGCAATTTACATCCCGCCCATCAGTGTAGCAAGGCTCCCATTTCTCCATGGCCTGTCCTGCATTTCTGGTTTTGACACTTTTTTCAGCATGGCCCTTTTGACCGATGGGAAGCGAGACTTCTTTGTAGCGCTGATTTGCCTTTCCAGGTTGCTTGGTTGGCCAAAAAGGGCGTATGCGTTTTTTCCTGAATATATTCAGGAAAAAACGCATACGCCCTTTTTGGCCAAGGGCATCATTGTCAACATTTTGCCGCTTTTCATGTGCTTTAAAGGCGATTCGAATCTACATCCTGAAATCTGTTTCCTGCAATTCTGCCTTGATTTCAAATCCTCTTCTTTGCCTTCCCTCAATATATTTGTGGACGAGAGTTATTATTTATAACTCTGCAGGTTTGTGAATTGCAGTGCCCTGGACCTCCATTTTACAACTCGCTTTTTTGGGAGCTGGCCGCAAAAGTGCAGGATGGCTTCAGGCCCTGTTCTGGTTCCGGGGGGCAGGCTGAGCCTGTGGTTAATTCTTCTTCCTGATGGGAAAATAGAGTGACCTGTGCCTGTCCCAACACCAAGAGCTAGTCTCTCGTTGGTTCCCCGTCTTCCCGTTAATCCTCAGGACAAATTGCAACCTGTACGGAACAGGAGGTTAAAGGTGCTGATTTTCCAAGTAGGGAGATTGCTAGTAAAGCGGCTGGAATGGCGAACCCGGGCACAAGGAGATGAGAAATGAGGTGCGTTTTAGAAACCTTTCCCCATCACACGGTGTACTATCTTCTGGGTTTCTCATGCATGTTTTCAATGTAGGAAGATGCCCTTGAAGCTGGAGATTTGAGACCCATTCGATAGGTACCACGCAGTATTACTTTAAAGGGTCTGCGTTTGCTCACCCAACCTCACCAAACCTCTCAGCCCCAAGAGTGTCCACCCTTATGTCTCATCCAGCTGTGGGTCTAGATATGGTCAATCCAGGTTGCATCACAGCCCCTGAACGCATTGTGTAAGAATTTCTCTCTCTTTCACTGTCGTTGTTTCATGGGTTTTTCAAAGTAATTTATTTTCATAATGGGGTTTAGCTGCTTTTCACTGCTGTGTTTATGCCGCTTTACACCCACTTGACACACTAACAGAGAGATATCAATACATAGGTTTTAAAATTATTACTAGTCAGATATATTCTTGTGCGGTGAATAGGGCGTGTTGAGTCCAGTTCTCTGAGCAAGGAGTAGGTCTTGTCTATTACATATTGGGTTTATGGAACGGTATCTGAGCTAATTTGATACCCTTGTTTTATGTATCACCCCACCTCACCTTTCCCGTTAAGCAGCCATAGTGTGTTTTCTGCATGTGTGACTCTGTTCTGTTTTGTAATTCAGTTCAAGTGTAACGGTTTTTACATTCCCTCTAAAAGTGATACCTTATGAGAAGTGTCCTTTTCTGTGTGACTTATTTCACTTAGAATCGTCGTACCTAAATCCACTCATCATGCTGCTACTAACCTTATGACATTTATTTCATGGCTGAGTGATATTCCATTGTACATAAGGACCACAACTTCTTTATCCATTTTTCTCTTTCCTGGGATATTTAAGGTGGAATGAAGTGGAGGTCCTTGTCAACAGAGCAGCCCTCAACTTTGGGGTGCTTGTGTTTTGCTGATTTTTAATTTTCCCAATTTATACCCCCATGAGTGGAAGTGCCCTATGCTCTCTAAGCTGTGTTTTTTAGATGTTTCAGGACTCACCGTACACTTCTCCAGAGTGGCTGTTGGCAATTTACATCCCGCCCATCAGTGTAGCAAGGCTCCCATTTCTCCATGGCCTGTCCTGCATTTCTGGTTTTGACACTTTTTTCAGCATGGCCCTTTTGACGGATGGGAAGCGAGACTTCTCTGTAGCGCTGATTTGCCTTTCCAGGTTGCTTGGTTGGCCAAAAAGGGCGTATGCGTTTTTTCCTGAATATATTCAGGAAAAAACGCATACGCCCTTTTTGGCCAAGGGCATCATTGTCAACGTTTTGCCGCTTTTCATGTGCTTTAAAGGCGATTCGTATCTACCTCCTGAAATCTGTTTCCTGCAATTCTGCCTTGATTTCAAATCCTCTTCTTTGCCTTCCCTCAATATATTTGTGGACGAGAGTTATCATTTATAACTCTGCAGGTTTGTGAATTGCAGTGCCCTGAAGCTCCATTGTACAACTCGCTTTTTTGGGAGCTGGCCGCAAAAGCGCAGGATGGCTTCAGGCCCTGTTCTGGTTCTGGGGGGCAGGCTGAGCCTGTGGTTAATTCTTCTTCCTGATGGGAAAATAGAGTGACCTGTGCCTGTCCCGACACCAAGAGCTAGTCTCTCGTTGGTTCCCCGTCTTCCCGTTCATCCTCAGGACAAATTGCAACCTGTACGGAACAGGAGGTTAAAGGTGCTGATGCTCCAAGTAGGGAGATTGCTAGTAAATCGGCTGGAATGGCGAACCCGGGCACAAGGAGATGAGAAATGAGGTGCGTTTTAGAAACCTTTCCCCATCACACGGTGTACCATCTTCTGGGTTTCTCATGCATGTTTTCGATGTAGGAAGATGCCCTTGAACCTGGAGATTTGGGACCCATGCGATGGGTACCACGCAGTATTACTTTAAAGGGTCTGCGTTTGCTCACCCAACCTCACCAAACCTCTCAGCCCCAAGAGTGTCCACCCTTATGTCTCATCCAGCTGTGGGTCTAGATATGGTCAATCCAGGTTGCATCACAGCCCCTGAACGCATTGTGTAAGAATTTCTCTCTCTTTCACTGTCGTTGTTTCATGGGTTTTTCAAAGTAATTTATTTTCATAATGGGGTTTAGCTGCTTTTAACGGCTGTGTTTATGCCGCTTTACACCCACTTGACACACTAACAGAGAGATATCAATACATAGGTTTTAAGATTATTACTAGTCAGATATATTCTTGTGCGGTGAATAGGGCGTGTTGAGTCCAGTTCTCTGAGCAAGGAGTAGGTCTTGTCTACTACATATTGGGTTTATGGAACGGTATCTGAGCTAATTTGATACCCTTGTTTTATGTATCACCCCACCTCACCTTTCCCGTTAAGCAGCCATAGTCTGTTTTCTGCATGTGTGACTCTGTTCTGTTTTGTAATTCAGTTCAAGTGTAACGGTTTTTACATTCCCTCTAAAAGTGATACCTTATGAGAAGTGTCCTTTTCTGTGTGACTTATTTCACTTAGAATCGTCGTACCTAAATCCACTCATCATGCTGCTACTAACCTTATGACATTGATTTCATGGCTGAGTGATATTCCATTGTACATAAGGACCACAACTTCTTTATCCATTTTTCTCTTTCCTTGGATATTTAAGGTGGAATGAAGTGGAGGTCCTTGTCAACAGAGCAGCCCTCAACTTTGGGGTGCTTGTGTCTTGCTGATTTTTCATTTTCCCAATTTATACCCCCATGAGTGGAAGTGCCCTATGCTCTCTAAGCTGTGTTTTTCAGATGTTTCAGGACACACCGTACACTTCTCCAGAGTGGCTGTTGGCAATTTACATCCCGCCCATCAGTGTAGCAAGGCTCCCATTTCTCCATGGCCTGTCCTGCATTTCTGGTTTTGACACTTTTTTCAGCATGGCCCTTTTGACCGATGGGAAGCGAGACTTCTTTGTAGCGCTGATTTGCCTTTCCAGGTTGCTTGGTTGGCCAAAAAGGGCGTATGCGTTTTTTCCTGAATATATTCAGGAAAAAACGCATACGCCCTTTTTGGCCAAGGGCATCATTGTCAACATTTTGCCGCTTTTCATGTGCTTTAAAGGCGATTCGAATCTACATCCTGAAATCTGTTTCCTGCAATTCTGCCTTGATTTCAAATCCTCTTCTTTGCCTTCCCTCAATATATTTGTGGACGAGAGTTATTATTTATAACTCTGCAGGTTTGTGAATTGCAGTGCCCTGGACCTCCATTTTACAACTCGCTTTTTTGGGAGCTGGCCGCAAAAGTGCAGGATGGCTTCAGGCCCTGTTCTGGTTCCGGGGGGCAGGCTGAGCCTGTGGTTAATTCTTCTTCCTGATGGGAAAATAGAGTGACCTGTGCCTGTCCCAACACCAAGAGCTAGTCTCTCGTTGGTTCCCCGTCTTCCCGTTCATCCTCAGGACAAATGGCAACCTGTACGGAACAGGAGGTTAAAGGTGCTGATGCTCCAAGTAGGGAGATTGCTAGTAAAGCGGCTGGAATGGCGAACCCGGGCACAAGGAGATGAGAAATGAGGTGCGTTTTAGAAACCTTTCCCCATCACACGGTGTACCATCTTCTGGGTTTCTCATGCATGTTTTCGATGTAGGAAGATGCCCTTGAAGCTGGAGATTTGGGACCCATGCGATGGGTACCACGCAGTATTATTTTAAAGGGTCTGCGTTTGCTCACCCAACCTCACCAAACCTCTCAGCCCCAAGAGTGGCCACCCTTATGTCTCATCCAGCTGTGGGTCTAGATATGGTCAATCCAGGTTGCATCACAGCCCCTGAACTCATTGTGTACGAATTTCTATCTCTTTCACTGTCGTTGTTTCATGGGTTTTTCAAAGTAATTTATTTTCATAATGGGGTTTAGCTGCTTTTCACGGCTGTGTTTATGCCGCTTTACACCCACTTGACACACTAACAGAGAGATATCAATACATAGGTTTTAAGTTTATTACTAGTCAGATACATTCTTGTGCGGTGAATAGGGCGTGTTGAGTCCAGTTCTCTGAGCAAGGAGTAGGTCTTGTCTACTACATATTGGGTTTATGGAACGGTATCTGAGCTAATTTGATACCCTTGTTTTATGTATCACCCCACCTCACCTTTCCCGTTAAGCAGCCATAGTCTGTTTTCTGCATGTGTGACTCTGTTCTGTTTTGTAATTCAGTTCAAGTGTAACGGTTTTTACATTCCCTCTAAAAGTGATACCTTATGAGAAGTGTCCTTTTCTGTGTGACTTATTTCACTTAGAATCGTCGTACTTAAATCCACTCATCATGCTGCTACTAACCTTATGACATTGATTTCATGGCTGAGTGATATTCCATTGTACATAAGGACCACAAATTCTTTATCCATTTTTCTCTTTCCTGGGATATTTAAGGTGGAATGAAGTGGAGGTCCTTGTCAACAGAACAGCCCTAAACTTTGGGGTGCTTGTGTCTTGCTGATTTTTCATTTTCCCAATTTATACCCCCATGAGTGGAAGTGCCCTATGCTCTCTAAGCTGTGTTTTTCAGATGTTTCAGGACACACCGTACACTTCTCCAGAGTGGCTGTTGGCAATTTACATCCCGCCCATCAGTGTAGCAAGGCTCCCATTTCTGCATGGCCTGTACTGCATTTCTGGTTTTGACACTTTTTTCATCATGGCCCTTTTGACCGATGGGAAGCGAGACTTCTCTGTAGCGCTGATTTGCCTTTCCAGGTTGCTTGGTTGGCCAAAAAGGGCGTATGCGTTTTTTCCTGAATATATTCAGGAAAAAACGCATACGCCCTTTTTGGCCAAGGGCATCATTGTCAACGTTTTGCCGCTTTTCATGTGCTTTAAAGGCGATTCGTATCTACCTCCTGAAATCTGTTTCCTGCAATTCTGCCTTGATTTCAAATCCTCTTCTTTGCCTTCCCTCAATATATTTGTGGACGAGAGTTATCATTTATAACTCTGCAGGTTTGTGAATTGCAGTGCCCTGAACCTCCATTTTACAACTCGCTTTTTTGGGAGCTGGCCGCAAAAGCGCAGGATGGCTTCAGGCCCTGTTCTGGTTCCGGGAGGCAGGCTGAGCCTGTGGTTAATTCTTCTTCCTGATGGGAAAATAGAGTGACCTGTGCCTGTCCCAACACCAAGAGCTGGTCTCTCGTTGGTTCCCCATCTTCCCGTTCATCCTCAGGACAAATTGCAACCTGTACGGAACAGGAGGTTAAAGGTGCTGATGCTCCAAGTAGGGAGATTGCTAGTAAAGCGGCTGGAATGGCGAACCCGGGCACAAGGAGATGAGAAATGAGGTGCGTTTTAGAAACCTTTCCCCATCACATGGTGTACCATCTTCTGGGTTTCTCATGCATGTTTTCGATGTAGGAAGATGCCCTTGAAGCTGGAGATTTGGGACCCATTCGATGGGTACCACGAAGTATTACTTTAAAGGGTCTGCGTTTGCTCACCCAACCTCACCAAACCTCTCAGCCCCAAGAGTGTCCACCCTTATGTCTCATCCAGCTGTGGGTCTAGATATGGTCAATCCAGGTTGCATCACAGCCCCTGAACGCATTGTGTAAGAATTTCTCTCTCTTTCACTGTCGTTGTTTCATGGGTTTTTCAAAGTAATTTATTTTCATAATGGGGTTTAGCTGCTTTTCACTGCTGTGTTTATGCCGCTTTACACCCACTTGACACACTAACAGAGAGATATCAATACATAGGTTTTAAGATTATTACTAGTCAGATATATTCTTGTGCGGTGAATAGGGCGTGTTGAGTCCAGTTCTCTGAGCAAGGAGTAGGTCTTGTCTACTACATATTGGGTTTATGGAACGGTATCTGAGCTAATTTGATACCCTTGTTTTATGTATCACCCCACCTCACCTTTCCCGTTAAGCAGCCATAGTCTGTTTTCTGCATGTGTGACTCTGTTCTGTTTTGTAATTCAGTTCAAGTGTAACGGTTTTTACATTCCCTCTAAAAGTGATACCTTATGAGAAGTGTCCTTTTCTGTGTGACTTATTTCACTTAGAATCGTCGTACCTAAATCCACTCATCATGCTGCTACTAACCTTATGACATTGATTTCATGGCTGAGTGATATTCCATTGTACATAAGGACCACAACTTCTTTATCCATTTTTCTCTTTCCTTGGATATTTAAGGTGGAATGAAGTGGAGGTCCTTGTCAACAGAGCAGCCCTCAACTTTGGGGTGCTTGTGTCTTGCTGATTTTTCATTTTCCCAATTTATACCCCCATGAGTGGAAGTGCCCTATGCTCTCTTAGCTGTGTTTTTTAGATGTTTCAGGACTCACCGTACACTTCTCCAGAGTGGCTGTTGGCAATTTACATCCCGCCCATCAGTGTAGCAAGGCTCCCATTTCTCCATGGCCTGTCCTGCATTTCTGGTTTTGACACTTTTTTCAGCATGGCCCTTTTGACCAATGGGAAGCGAGACTTCTCTGTAGCGCTGATTTGCCTTTCCAGGTTGCTTGGTTGGCCAAAAAGGGCGTATGCGTTTTTTCCTGAATATATTCAGGAAAAAACGCATACGCCCTTTTTGGCCAAGGGCATCATTGTCAACGTTTTGCCGCTTTTCATGTGCTTTAAAGGCGATTCGTATCTACCTCCTGAAATCTGTTTCGTGCAATTCTGCCTTGATTTCAAATCCTCTTCTTTGCCTTCCCTCAATATATTTGTGGACGAGAGTTATCATTTATAACTCTGCAGGTTTGTGAATTGCAGTGCCCTGAACCTCCATTTTACAACTCGCTTTTTTGGGAGCTGGCCGCAAAAGCGCAGGATGGCTTCAGGCCCTGTTCTGGTTCCGGGGGGCAGGCTGAGCCTGTGGTTAATTCTTCTTCCTGATGGGAAAATAGAGTGACCTGTGCCTGTCCCGACACCAAGAGCTAGTCTCTCGTTGGTTCCCCGTCTTCCCGTTCATCCTCAGGACAAATTGCAACCTGTACGGAACAGGAGGTTAAAGGTGCTGATGCTCCAAGTAGGGAGATTGCTAGTAAAGCGGCTGGAATGGCGAACCCGGGCACAAGGAGATGAGAAATGAGGTGCGTTTTAGAAACCTTTCCCCATCACACGGTGTACCATCTTCTGGGTTTCTCATGCATGTTTTCGATGTAGGAAGATGCCCTTGAACCTGGAGATTTGGGACCCATGCGATGGGTACCACGCAGTATTACTTTAAAGGGTCTGCGTTTGCTCACCCAACCTCACCAAACCTCTCAGCCCCAAGAGTGTCCACCCTTATGTCTCATCCAGCTGTGGGTCTAGATATGGTCAATCCAGGTTGCATCACAGCCCCTGAACTCATTGTGTAAGAATTTCTGTCTCTTTCACTGTCGTTGTTTCATGGGTTTTTCAAAGTAATTTATTTTCATAATGGGGTTTAGCTGCTTTTCACGGCTGTGTTTATGCCGCTTTACACCCACTTGACACACTAACAGAGAGATATCCATACATAGGTTTTAAGATTATTACTAGTCAGATACATTCTTGTGCGGTGAATAGGGCGTGTTGAGTCCAGTTCTCTGAGCAAGGAGTAGGTCTTGTCTACTACATATTGGGTTTATGGAACGGTATCTGAGCTAATTTGATACCCTTGTTTTATGTATCACCCCACCTCACCTTTCCCGTTAAGCAGCCATAGTCTGTTTTCTGCATGTGTGACTCTGTTCTGTTTTGTAATTCAGTTCAAGTGTAACGGTTTTTACATTCCCTCTAAAAGTGATACCTTATGAGAAGTGTCCTTTTCTGTGTGACTTATTTCACTTAGAATCGTCGTACTTAAATCCACTCATCATGCTGCTACTAACCTTACGACATTGATTTCATGGCTGAGTGATATTCCATTGTACATAAGGACCACAAATTCTTTATCCATTTTTCTCTTTCCTGGGATATTTAAGGTGGAATGAAGTGGAGGTCCTTGTCAACAGAACAGCCCTAAACTTTGGGGTGCTTGTGTCTTGCTGATTTTTCATTTTCCCAATTTATACCCCCATGAGTGGAAGTGCCCTATGCTCTCTAAGCTGTGTTTTTCAGATGTTTCAGGACACACCGTACACTTCTCCAGAGTGGCTGTTGGCAATTTACATCCCGCCCATCAGTGTAGCAAGGCTCCCATTTCTGCATGGCCTGTACTGCATTTCTGGTTTTGACACTTTTTTCATCATGGCCCTTTTGACCGATGGGAAGCGAGACTTCTCTGTAGCGCTGATTTGCCTTTCCAGGTTGCTTGGTTGGCCAAAAAGGGCGTATGCGTTTTTTCCTGAATATATTCAGGAAAAAACGCATACGCCCTTTTTGGCCAAGGGCATCATTGTCAACGTTTTGCCGCTTTTCATGTGCTTTAAAGGCGATTCGTATCTACCTCCTGAAATCTGTTTCCTGCAATTCTGCCTTGATTTCAAATCCTCTTCTTTGCCTTCCCTCAATATATTTGTGGACGAGAGTTATCATTTATAACTCTGCAGGTTTGTGAATTGCAGTGCCCTGAAGCTCCATTGTACAACTCGCTTTTTTGGGAGCTGGCCGCAAAAGCGCAGGATGGCTTCAGGCCCTGTTCTGGTTCCGGGGGGCAGGCTGAGCCTGTGGTTAATTCTTCTTCCTGATGGGAAAATAGAGTGACCTGTGCCTGTCCCAACACCAAGAGCTGGTCTCTCGTTGGTTCCCCATCTTCCCGTTCATCCTCAGGACAAATTGCAACCTGTACGGAACAGGAGGTTAAAGGTGCTGATGCTCCAAGTAGGGAGATTGCTAGTAAAGCGGCTGGAATGGCGAACCCGGGCACAAGGAGATGAGAAATGAGGTGCGTTTTAGAAACCTTTCCCCATCACATGGTGTACCATCTTCTGGGTTTCTCATGCATGTTTTCGATGTAGGAAGATGCCCTTGAAGCTGGAGATTTGGGACCCATTCGATGGGTACCACGAAGTATTACTTTAAAGGGTCTGCGTTTGCTCACCCAACCTCACCAAACCTCTCAGCCCCAAGAGTGTCCACCCTTATGTCTCATCCAGCTGTGGGTCTAGATATGGTCAATCCAGGTTGCATCACAGCCCCTGAACGCATTGTGTAAGAATTTCTCTCTCTTTCACTGTCGTTGTTTCATGGGTTTTTCAAAGTAATTTATTTTCATAATGGGGTTTAGCTGCTTTTCACTGCTGTGTTTATGCCGCTTTACACCCACTTGACACACTAACAGAGAGATATCAATACATAGGTTTTAAGATTATTACTAGTCAGATATATTCTTGTGCGGTGAATAGGGCGTGTTGAG